>NC_138770.1:96477198-96529698 GCF_965119305.1 Pelophylax lessonae
CATCTAATGATACATTAATGTATTACATATATACACATCAATAATTTAACCACACATACATCACACTCATCCTTATGTATAACAAGAGCAACAGTCATCATAGCCATAGATTAAGGTACTTTATATTGTTTATACTGGATATATACATATAGCTTCGTCATAGATCATATACATAAATAGTTTACAGTTAATTCAGTATATATATATATATATATATATATATATATATATATATATATATATATATATATATATATATATATATATATGCCGGATCTGAGACCTTGTATGACCTGATATGAGAATTGTTACATAAAACTGAAGCTGTATCCCTTAATACAAAAAATGCCAAATGTGTTATGTCACGCACCATGGATAGTATAGAAAATATATTATTAATGTAAAACGATATCCATCTCTCCCTTGCTCTCTTTATATATATATATATGTGTGTGTATGTGTATATATTATATATATATATATATATATATATATATATATATATATATATATATGTATATATATATATAAATGTATCTATCTATCTATATCTATATATATATGTAAATATATATAAATAGTATAAATAAATAATAAATAAATAAATATTTATATGTATATAATATAAATATATATATATATATGTATATATATATATATATATATATATATAAATAAATAAATATATATATATAATCTCGTAAATATACAACACAAGTAAGTACTATTTTAGTGCACATAATTATTTTAACACATGTAAAAAAGGAACGTTGTCAAATATATAAGATATATATATATATATATATATATATATATATATATATATATATATATATATATAAATTATATAAAAATATATTTTATAATTAATTTAAAGAATAATATAAAATACATAAATAAATACACACACATATAATATAAAGTATAAAAAGTATTTTGATGAGCATTATATCACACAAATTTTAAAACACAAAGGCACATTGTAAATATATATATATAATAAACAACCTTCATATTTCATATTACATATTTGTAAAAAAAAAAAAAAATTATAATTTGCGAATAGAAGATTTCCAAGATAATTTTTTTTTTCTTAATTCATCATCTGTTTTTTTTTATACCCCCCCCCCCCCCTTTACTTGGAGGGTCAGGACTATAATTAGAAATGATCGAATGACACGATTGCATGGGACGATGAAAGATCGCCCGATCACAGATGATTAATGACATCACAGTGAAAAAACACAGAAGTCCCTGTCCTCCACCCTGAACTGGAATCACATGCCGGGAAAATGCTATTTTTTCCGTAATGATTTATTTATCCCAGTATGATCACAGGCAGGTATGATATATCTTATCCTCATTATTTAAATTGTGGATTCCTCAGCGCTCAATACAAGGCTGGGGTGAGACAGATAATTCCATTCTTCCCACACTTAGGATAATTTCATTCATTAGGTCATTAGGCCAGACTATCGCCCATGTAAACATAATTTCAATAAAAATGGACCGATTTGAGGTTAGACTGAATCTAGAAGGCTGAAAAATACAATTATATAACTGATGTTTATAGTAACTTTATTGTTCTAGTATCTTTTGTTTTGTAGGTGTTTATATTATATATTGTTTAATGCTTTTTTTTTTTTTTTATAAAACCAGTAAAACATACTTGGAAAGAATTGAAACTAAAATATAATAAATTGCACAATTTTCCAATAGCTAAAATGTAACGATTGAAAAAAAAAATACATACATATATATATATATATATATATATATATATATACACACACACACACACACATATATATATATATATATATATATATATATATATATATATATATATATATATGTCACAAATTATAATACAGTCGTGTTTTTTTTATATTATATATTATTATGTATTATCTATATACTATATATTATCTGTTCGAAATCCAAATTCTACAATTGCAAGCTGACTACAACCATTGATTTTAATTGCTGTAAATATGTGTTTCTTTAAACGCATACAAAAAAAAAGAAGTTGGGCTTTTAATAACATTTTTTTACAGATATTATAAATGTATCCACAAGAAATGTTAAAACAAATTGACAAGCATACCGTTAAATTTGGTGACACATTTATAAAAAAAATATTATTATTATGATTATTAATGTCGTTGTTATTATCATCGTTATTATTATTATTAATAAATTATTAATACATACTAATAATACACAATTGCTCCTCCAGGCTGTAGCAGACATGTGACAGGACAGTATTGTGATATTGGGGACAATTTCAGGACTATCAGCCTGGAGATTGTGGAACACACAAACCTATTGACATAGGAGTGTAAACCTGTGAATTGTCCAGTTTGGGAGATCCAGGCTAACTATTAACCTCTAGTTGGCTGCGGTCAGTGTAAGGGGATATGATATGACTTATCTTAGATGATTCTGAACTGACAAATACTATTCCCCTGGCTCCCCTCTCTGCATGGAAGAGCCAGCCAGAGATAAGTCCATGATAAGGGAGATAATAGAGGGGCCACAGACAGTACTGTACAGAAGAGCCTGTGTCTGGGGCCCACCACAGACACCCACAGAGACCCCCTCACCACTCACTGCACATTAGCATTGTAATCTGCACCAACTGGACACTAATTCCATCAAGACATGTGCAATTAAGAGCTAAGAGTCCCTCCTCCCCCCATAATACTGTCCTTTTTTTTTCTTGCCACTGTTTAAGCATTTCATGCTTTTTGCAAATTACTATGTGACCCCCAAACACCCCCAAACCCACCACTGCCCCTAGTTTCCCATAAGAGTCCGTGTTACACAGTGGAAGCACAGTAATAACTCTTTGATCACTTCTTATCACAATGCAGCTCCCATGTAATCCTGCACAGGTCAGCAGGGACATTGGGTGTTCTATTATCACATCTGACATCCCCTGGCACACTATGGCACCCCTGTACCCCTATAGCCAAATTCTGTCTCATTGCTTGTCACAGCTTGGCAGACCTGTAAAAACTCAGAGAACTTTTTTACTTTTCATTGTTACAATTTTGCACTTAATTATCTTTATCCCTTAAGGGCCAATTAACTAAAGCAGCAATGACCTTTTACTTACAGAGTCATGTGCATTCGCTTAGTAAATACCGTGTATCTGTACTCACCTCAATCATTTAATACTGTCTTTGCGGTTTTTATTTATTTATTTTTTTTATTTTCTAGTTTAAATAATTTTGTAAATATCGTCCACTCATTTACCAAGCTCGCTGGATATTCTCTACTCCTCTAGTAAATCAACCAATGTGTATTTATCACTGTCACTTTTTTTCCATTAGTCAACTTCAGTACAACACCCCTTCATTTTTAAATCGAATTTGTCATTGTGTAGGACCCCTTATCCCTATAACCCCACTTTTCTCACAGTGTTGCACCCCTGAATGCCAACAAACTCACTTTTGTCCCAAAGGAGCACCCAGATCCCATACAAAACCTTTAACAGTGCAGCACCCCTTTTTTTATAATGCCACTTTGTCATTGTGCAGCACCCCGTATTCCTATAAATCCACTTTTGTCACAGTTTTGCACCCCTACATGTCGATAACCCCACTTTTATCCTAATACAGCACCTCAGAACCCCTATAAAACATTTTTGGTCAGAGTACAGTACCCCTTATCTTTATAAATACACTTTTGTCATTGTGCAGCACCCCTTTTTCCTATAAATCCACGTTGTCGCAGTTTTGCACCCCTACATGCCGATAACCCCACTTTTATCCTAATACAGCACCCCAGAATCCCTATAAAACATTTTTGGTCAGAGTGCAGCACCCCTTATCTTTATAAATCCACTTTTGCCATTGTGCAGCACCCCTTATTCCTATAAATCCACGTTTGTCGCAGTTTTGCACCCCTACATGCCGATAACCCCACTTTTATCCTAATACAGCACCCCAAAATCCCTATAAAACATTTCTGGTCACAGTGCAGCACTCCTTACCTTTATAAATCCACTTTTGTCATTATGCAGCACCCTTTATTTCTATGAAACAAATTTTGCTACAGTGCTTTATCCCTAACTTCTTAAGCAACTTCTGTAACAGTGCAGCACCCACTTTTATCGCGGTGTGGCACCCCTTAACGCTAATAAACCCACTTTTGCCCCAATGCAGCACCCCAAAATGTCTATAAGACCGTTTTTTTTCACATACAGAGTAGCACCCACCTTTGTCATTATGCAGCACCCCCTTTCTTTTAAATCCACTTTTGACACAGTGCAACATACCTGCATGCAATAAATCAATTAATGTGCTAACGCAGCACCCCAAAATTCCTAAAAAAAACAATTTTGTCAAAGTGCAGCGCCCCTTATCTTTATAATTCTAATTTTGTCATTGTGCAGAACCTCTAGGAAGCAAAGTTTGTCACAGTGTATTATCCACTCAATTTGTGTAACAGTGTAGCAATCCCTATCCCTTTAAACCCACTCGTGCATTATCCCTTCCCTTTAAGCCCACTTCTGTCCCAGGGCAGCACACCAGTATCCCTATAAAGCCACTTTTGTCCCGTGCAGCACCCCTTATCCCTTTAAATCCACATCTGCAACAATGTAGCACCCATAATTCTTATAAACACACTTTTGTGACAGTATTATCCATTTTTCTTATGTAGGACAGTGCAGCACCTCTGAATCCCTATAAAGCCAATAGTCACCAGCCCTGGGTACATGTCCCCTGTAGACACAGTGCACACTCCTGCGTCACCATGCAGTCTGTAGATCTAAGTTAATCCTTTGCATGGAAGTGAATAGGAAAGTAAAAAAAAATATAAAGAAATTCCAACCTTCAGAAAGCTGCAGGCTGATCCAGGGATCTACAGATGATCTAGAAGAGGGGGGCAGAGTGCAGCAAGCAGTGATCACCCCAGCACCAGGCAGAGGGGGAGGAGGAGTGGGGTGTCTGATGGCTGCACTCTCTCTCTCTCTCTCCTCCTGAAGAGTGACTGGCTTCTCCCTATCACGTGGGATTATATCTATTTCACCATCAGCCGGCGCCAGGCTCCAGTCCTGTTCAAAAAAACACTGCAGCAGCCAAAGTCCAAACTTCCCCACACTGGAAACTCAAATATGTATGTAAGCCTGTGATAGAGAGCCGCCTGGCTGCAGGAGAGGAGGCTTACCCATCTCACCCATCCTCTGAGTGCCCTGCTGGGATTTCCTCCCCCCACATGGCTGCCCTGAGATGCCATGCATCCCTGGGAGGTGTGTGCAGCATCAGTCCCTGGCAGCTCAAGCCGCTATTAAAAAGCCATTAAAGCCTGCCATTGCCTTCTAATGACTTTATAGTGATGTCACAGCCGGGAGACGACCTATTGGAAATCACATTTGGCCCCTCAACCATGATAGGGGATAGCACTCCATATCTGACATTGTACAAATAATACAAATCTTGTGCAGGAGAGTTCATTATAGGCAGGAGGTGGATGGGTGCTAATGAGGAGGAGGAGGAGGGTCAGGGCAGGCTTGTGTGGTGGTTAGAATCTGCCTGCACTCATACTAATGGGCTTTCCAGGGGATGGGGAGCAATGGACAGGTCAGATTAGCATCATAAGGACACGGTGCCTATAGTCTAAACACTGCCTTGTTGGTTTTGTAGAAATGTGTATATCTATTATATATATGTATACTATTTTCAATTACTTGTAGGCAAAATAGGGGCAATTCATTTGCATGTTTTGTATGCTTATAACATAATAATAATAATAATAATAATAATAATAATAATAATAATAATAATAATAATAATAATAATAATAATAATAAAAAGAAATAACAATATTAACCCATTAATGCCTCTTGTTCCAATTTTGGAACAGTAGTGATGTGGGTGGTAATTATATCCTACTGCTCTAGGTAACATATGAATTTTATGAGCAAATTAAAATAAAATTCAACTTTAGACATAAATGAGTAATAGTAATATTTTAGTTTTTCTAATATAATATCATTTTATGTGTATAACATAATAATACCAAAGGATATATTTATCAAACTTATTTATTACACCGGTTTCTAGTCACATTGGCTTTAAGGAGAGACACATATTGGTTTTTAATGCCTACTGCCTGACTGGGTAGAGAACACAGGCCAACATGCTCAATCATGAAAAATACTAAAAACATGATTGCTTCAATGTATCTTTCCCCAGTGTGTAGTGCCACAACAAAAAAAAATCGAATATATATATATATATATATATATATATATATATATATATATATTCCATTTTTGTTTTGGCACTACACACTGGGAAAGACATATTATAGCAATCATGTTTTTAGTATTTTGCATGATTGAGCATATATATATATATATATATATATATATATATATATATATATATATATATATATATATATATATATATATATATATATATATCTGTATATCTATAATATTTTTATACACATGACTGTACCCTCACATTTACATACTAATATATAAGAGCGTTCTTATGTTATTTATATATTGTATATACAGATATAAATAAATATATATATGTTTATATATATATATATATATATATATATATATATATATATATATATATATATATATATACACACACACACACACACACACACACACACACACACATATATATATATATATATATATATATATATATATATATATATATATAGAGAGAGAGAGAGAGAGATATATATCTATATATATCTATATATAAAATCCTTTTTCCTTTTTTCCTTTCCTTTACATATTAAATTAGATATTTTGCAATGCAACATTTAGAAAAAAAATAAAGATATGCATATATATACAGTTGGTGTTATAAATCATATTATAGTTATTGATAGTTGTTGCTGCTTCTACTACTTGCTGCTACTACTGGAGTTGATTTACTAAAACTGGAGTGGAGAGTGCAAAATCTGGTGCAGCTTTGCAAAGTAACCAATCAGCTTGCAGGTTTTATTGTCAAATCTTTTTTGAACAAGCTGAAGTTAGAAACAGATTGGCTGCTATGCACAGCTGCACCAGATTTTGCACTCTCCAGCTTTAGTAAATCATCCCAACTACTACTGCTACTAATAATAATACTATGTATATGTATATATATATATATATATATATATATATATATATATAATATTTTTATACACATGCCATCACATTTACATACTAATATATAAGAGCGTTCTTAGGTGAAGTGTTTATTTTTTGGACACTGCTTTATAATCAGTCACAAATATGCGGTTTCACACGGTTTACTACTTGTCCTGATTATTTCTGTACTACTGTATATTGCACAAGTAGCACCTATATGTAACAGTACACACACACACAGGTATACAGCAGACAAATATCTTTTGTAATACAGAAATGTATCCTTTGTATAATTGTTCTGATGAGTGCACTTTTATATAATTAGAAATGTATAACACTCATACATCTGGGAATAATTGGAGAATTGAGTGTATATTGTTACCATATTCAGGAGCACACGTTATTATACAAAGATTCATTTTATTTTTTAAAGAGCGACTTTTACTCTTTTCTATCTTTACTGCAAATACCGATCAAAGGAAGAGAATTCTATAAAGAAATAGGAATTTCCCTTAACCTAACACAGGCCGGGTAATCACACCATCCCCTAAAGTTTCATATCTTATTATTTTTATACGTGGACATTTTAATAGGCGAAAATCTGCTGATTAATGTGGGATCTTCAGCAAAACATTTTCACCTGTACAAAATAATAAGTATGAATAATATTCTTATTCTTATTATATGTTGTTGGTATTGACAGATTTATAACAGCATGACGATGATAATTATTATTATTATTATTATTATTATTATTATTATTATTATTATTATTAGTATATGTTGTTGTCATTAACAAACTAATAGTAGCATTATTATTATTATTATATGTTGTTGTTATTGACACATTAAAAATAACATGATAATGATGACTATGATGATGATAATAATTACTATTGGTAGTAGTATATGATGTTGTTTTAACAAATGAATAGTAGCATTACAATTATTATTATTATTATTATTATTATTATTATTATTATTATTTTTATTATATGTTGCTGTTGTTATTAACACATAAATAATATCAACATTATTGTTGTTTTCATTATTTGTTGTCGTTATTATTATTCTCTGCTACAACATCCATATACACTCAAATATTATGTTATTTCTCTAATTTCCCTATGTTTCTATACAGTGCAGGAACTGCTCCCTATAGCTTACCCTGAACTACTATTCAGTAATATTATTATTATTTAAAAGAATGTTAGAGAAATAAAACTGCTACTGCTAGGACCACAGTGGTGCAAAATTATTGAAGTCCCCAACGATAAAAATAAGTCGGCTGTGTTCTGTAATCAGAGAGAAGGATTTTATTTTAGAGGATTTCCTTCACATTTTTAGGTGCATAGTGTAAGGGTACACAAACATTTTTTATCCCAGATTTATACATTTATAGGTGATCCGTGGAACTGGCCGATAATGATGTGTATAAAATAATAAATGGTGTGAGATCTATAATGCCGGAATAATTTGTTACATTGTATATGATATGCACAAAAGAATACACATGCGATGGAATTAATATATCCATAGGTAGAACGATGTCTGGTATAATCTATAGTGTTGTTATTACACGAATATATTGAACATGACATACTGGGATATGATATAAAACAGACAGCTGGATCTACATAAATATCTGCTACATACATTATCTATAATATGATGAATGAACACAAAGCTTGTGTGTTTGGCAGCTCTGAGTGCACAGATCTATAGAAATGTACAAGGGAGGGATATATATTGAGAGATCTATAATGAAGTATGTGGCCTGTAGGATTTTTAATACAAGATCTGTATAAATGGAGAGATGAGTGCATCACTGGATCTGGTGTGTGCACATTAATATATGTGTAACTCCACCATATAGCATTCTATGCACTTTAATACACTCTACATCATGAAATTCTACATCATCTATAGAATGAGATGTGCTGTGCACTGTCCTATATTAACCCATACAAGGTATATGTCGGCATTAATGTGCTCCTTACATAGTACCCCATTAGATTGTAAGCTCTTTTGAGCAGGGCCCTCTAAATCCTCTTGTATTTTATTGTATTGTATATGTACTGTCTCCCTCTAATATTGTAAAGCGCTGCGTAAATTGCTGGCGCTATAGAAATCCTTATTAATAATAATAGTAGGGGTAATTTAAAAAAAATGATTTGTATATGCATTCATGTGCTCCTTACATAGTAGGGATAATTTAAATAAAATGATTTGTATATGCATTCATTGTGCATGAATAAGAAAATCCTATCCTTACTGTGTTTACCACACATATGCAATGCCCAGGAAGATGCATGTGCATGCACATGTTATAGCACATATGTTAAATTTGCTAACAATTGTAATTTGCTATGGAAGGTATGCTCCAGTGTTTGAATGCACACTAGCCAAGACTAAACAATCAAATTTTCTCTAATGCTTTTGGTCTTTCTAGAAGCTGTTTACATTTTTCTGAATTACATTTTATTAATCATTTTCCAAATGGTACAAAGCCAAAACAGCAACAAAATAAAAAATAAAAAAAGGAAAATGAAAAATATCAACAATCTAAATGATTGCATTTTGATTTATATACATAGATACACCCACTGGCAGCTCTGATCCCCAAAAAAGAATGCCTTATTGAGCTACCAAGTATGCACAATACCTCAAACAAGATTGGCACTGTGATCCTGGGACATGGCCCAGGACAGCAAATATTGCAACTGACTCAGTCCAGGATGGGAATGTCCTGGAATATCTGGGACAGTTGGCATCTATAACACAGGGTAGGGACAAAACTACATGCACAGCTATCATTAATTCCCAACTGCAGGAAAAAAATAAAAATAAATAAAAATCTACCTCTGCAGTGGGGTGCCCTTAAACTGCAAGGGTTCAATTGCTTGTTATGTCTATGGCAGTCTTTTGCAGCCAAGGTCCCATGGAACCCCAGGGTTTCTTCAGAGGTAGCCATACTTACCTGCCCTGTGCAATGGTTTCGCACAGAGCAGCCTCAATCCTCCTCTTCTCAGGTTGCCCACCGGTGCTTCTGGCCCCTTCCCCCCCATGGAGTGCCTTCATAGCAAGCCACTTCTCCTGAGCTGCCCTGTCTGCGTCTATTGGCCTCTGCTCCCTCTTCGTATGATTTGATTGAAAGGAGCAGGAGGCAATGCCCAATGAGGAGGGACAGAGCTGGCAGAGCCGCTGCTCTTGTGCACAACGCTGGATCAAGATCGGGCTAAGGTAAGTATGAAGGGGGCTTAAGGGGGTCCTCTGCAACAGAAGGTATTTTACATTAAAGCACAAAATGCAAGGTAATAAACCATAAAGTGTTACTAAACCCAGGACCCTGCATTCGCTATATCTGGTCTCCCACAGTACACAGAACATGGAAATGCAATTATGTTAGTAAATATAAACTGCTAAGTACCTGTGCAGTGGGGTGACCCTGAACTGCAAAGGTTTAATGGCTTGTTATGTCTATGGCAGTCTTTCGCAGCCAAGGTCCCATGGAACCCCAGGGTTTCTTCAGAGGTACCCATGGTTCCCTTGAGCAAAGAGCAATTTCTGCCTCTCAGTTGAGTAAGCACTTACAGCAGTGATCTTTTTAGCTATTTGTAAGGTGGGATTTGACAAATGTAAGGAGCATTCTTTTTCTTCTTCTTCTTCTTCAAAAATGACGTTAATATACTGTGAGACATAGATATCTGAGTTATTTGCAGGGGTTTCTTGACACCCAAAAGGTATTTCGAGGGTTCCTACATGCTAAAAAGTTTGACGCTGGCCTAGGTGGTACAGGAACCAGTCAGCTCCAGTGCTGCCCTCTTCTCACTGAAGCTTCAGGCTTTGGACAGTAACTTAGAAACATAGAACCACAGAAACGAGATGGTGGAAAAAGACAGAGTAGTCCATTGAGTCTACCCATTTGTTTTTTGTTTTTTTTTGTTAACTTTTTTGTTGCCCCAAGCATGTTGACTGTCTCACTACCTCTGTTGGAAGTTTATTCCAAGCATCAACTACCCTTTTAGTAAAATAATACTTTCTCAAGTAAGATTTGAAGTTTCCTCCAATTAGTCTGAGGTCATGTCCCAGCGTTCTAGATCTTGGTTCCATATTGAAAATACTGCCCACCTGAACATTATCAATGCCCTTAATGTATTAAAAGGTTTCCATCGTGTTTCCCCTTTCTCTTCTTTTCTCAATATTGTACATTTTAAGCTTCTGAAGTCTCTCCTGGTATGTTTATTTGTTGCCCATCTCTGGACTAATTCTATCAATATCTTTTTATAAGTTAGGTCTCCAGAACTGCACACAGTCATGGGCATCCGCAGGTAGGGGCAAGGAGGGGCAAATGCTCCCCCCTGGAATCTCAACTTCCCCTTTCAAGTGGTTATTAAGCCACTTTATACCATCCTGTCTGGTCTGTTTAATAATCCTGTGTGCCTGTGTGTCTGTTTTTAAAAAATAAGCCGTTCTTTACTAGTTTTCAGAGGGCCAAGTGCCGCTCACGTGACCCGTCCTCTCTCTCCTCTCCCCATCTGACAACTGCCTGCAGCAGGCAGGGCCATTGATTCCTCATTGATGTCAGTCGAGAGGGGAGGAGGAGGGGAGGGTGAGAGGAGGAGAGAGGCGGCTGGTCATGTGAGCGGCAAGTGGCGCTCTTATTTTTATAAAACACAGACACAGGGGCACACAGGATTAATAAACAGACTGTAGACAGGATATGACAGTTTAAATTAAACTATAGCAGCAGGAGGGGAAGGGGGACGGGCACTGACACGGGAGCAGACAGGCATGGAGAGAGGGGGGAGAGAGGACAGTGGAGGACGGAGGCACGTAAACTGACCACAGTGTCAGGGCTCAGCAGCCATGATATACCGTGGTCAGTTTACACATGGGAGAACTTAGCCAGGCAGTATCAGCCAGGTATTTTAGGTGATAGAAGGGGCCAAATTACACAGTAAAGCACTGTGCTGTATAACATGCTTTAAGGGAACAAGATCCTTTTTTTTTTTTTTTTTTAAACAAATGCTTTAAAAATAAATGCTGCTGTTTGCTCTTTAAAAATAAATACCCAAATAAGTAGAATGACTAAGCCCTTCCCCTTCATGACATTGTTGAAAAGGGGCGGAGCATGGGTGACCTTAAAATGATGCCCTCCCCTGAAAAAAGTTCTGCGGACGCCCATGGACACAGTATTCATAAATGATCTTGTAAAGATCTATTTTGGGTGAATCAGGACTTTGTTCCTCCTGCTGGTGATCCCTCTAGAGTCTAATGATAATTAAAGGTCTTTAAAGGGAAGCACTGCCCTCCTGCCCTATGCCACTTGATGTTTTCAAAGGTTTCAGTCATGTCTCCCCTTTCCCTTCTCTCCTCCAGACTGTACATATTAAGTTCCTGAAGTCTCTCCTCACATATTTTATCCCCCAAACCTTTCACCATTTCTGTTACCTGTCTCTGGACTCGTTCTATTTTATCAATATCTTTCTGTAAGTGCCTTGGCATCATCACGTACAATATACAATGCAGGGCTATTAACCTGGTATTGTACATGGTGGGGGCACGAGTGAGATGGCAACTGGGAGTACCTTAAAGAGGTGGTGGCAGGGGACCAGTCTCACCACCAGAGGGACCTTGTCTGAGTGCGATATAGGGTAAGTATTTACTCCTTATTCCGGTACACCCAAACATAATGGGCATTTAACCTCCCTGGCGGTATGATTCTTTTGGATTTTAGGTGCTGAAAGCGGTACCATTATTTTAGGTGCTGAAAGCATGTAATTCTTGTGAATGAGCAGCCCAAACCAACTGTATACATTTATTATACATATTATATATATATATATATATATATATATATATATATATATATACATGTATGTATACATATATTATGTATACATATATTATATATATATATATATATATATATATACGTATATATATATATATATATATATATATATAATGTATACAGTTGGTTTGGGCTGCTCATTCACAAGAATTACGTGTATGTATATATATATATATATATATATATATATATATATATATATATATATATATACATATATATGTATATATATATATATATATATATATATATATATATATATATATATATATATATAATATGTGTGTGTGTGTGTATATATATATATATATGTATATGTATATATATACACGTATATATATATATATATACTGTATATATATGTATATATACATATATTTACATAAAAAGTACAGTAAAACTGCAGGAAAGGGCACTGGGGGGTAATGTAATGTGATTTTATTTTATTTTGAACGATATCAGTGTGTTTGGTGCATTTTACATTCGAATTTGCCGCCGGTTCCACCCCCCGGCGGACGTCACGTCGCCGGAGACGGAAGCCGGGGGTTGCAGACGATCGGGAGAGAGCTCCGCCGCCGCACACCGCTCGCAGTCTTCGCTGGATCCCGGAGAAAAGGTAAGTAAAACCTCCTCCAGCATCCAGCGATCTTCTTAGCGCTACCCCGAGTGTGACTCGGGGTTACCGCTTTTGGCACTAAAATCTTACCCCGAGTCACACTCGGGAATACCGCTAGGAAGGTTAAAGTGATTTTAAAGCTTCCTTTTTTAAATTAAAATAACTAATGTGTCATACTTAGCTTCTCCGTGTAATAGTTTTGCAAAGAGCAGCCCCCGATCCTCCTCTTCTCAGGTCACCTGCTGGTGCTCCTGGCCCCCTCCCCCCCACCGTGTGCCCCCAGTCACTTGCTCTATGGGCACTCATGTGTGCTCTCTCCGGAGCTGCCTCGTCTGCGTCTTTTGGCTCCTACTCCCTCTTCATAGGACTGAAATTAACAGGTGCAGGAGACAATGCCCACTGAGGAGGGATAGAGCTCGGGGAGCCGCTGCTCTTGTGCACATCACTGGATCAAGATCGGGCTAAGTTGGGCTGGTGGGGGGGGGGGGGGGTCCTCCGCAACAGAAGGTTAACTTAATGCACAAAATGCAAGAAGGTAATATTCCTTAAAGTGTTACTAAACCCAGGACCCTGCATTCATTATATCTGGTCTCCCACAGAACATGGAAATGCAAATATTTTAGTAAATATAAACTAAATACCTTTTTTCATCAGCAGTATATAGCAGTCTTGTGACTTCTATCAGTAGCTGGGTAAAGCCTGTAGGAGGAGTTATTTTTCTCCTCTGACTGTCCTATGAGGCTGCAGGACCCCTGACCCTCTGTCTGGACAGTGCTGATTGGCCCTGTGCCGATCACATGCACTCTCCCAAGAGAAAAAACTCTCTAGCAATACACACTAAACTGAGCATGTGCAGAGTGACCCCAAAGGCTCTGTCTTATCAGGAGATGGATTAGGACTGTGGAAGACGGTAAGGATCAGAGAAGACAGGATCAAACAGCCTTTCTACACAATGCAGGGGATTAACCCCTTAGGTTCCACAGTTAGTATAACAAGCATGCTTTACTGCATATACAGGCTGATTTTACTGTTGTGAGTTTAGTAACACTTTAAGGCTTTAGAACCACTTTAAGCCTTATGGCCAATGTAATTATTTCTCTAATTGCTGGAGTTGGGTCTTAAGGGCTATTTTACACTTGCAGCAGTTTCTGAAAGCTGGTCCCTGGTGAATCGTTTTTCAAAGAGCAACACAGGAGCAGCTTACAGGCTTTTAGGAAATTATACTGCTGCCTTCTGAATGCCTGTTTTTTTAATAACAACCAAACATGGTTTTTTAAAGGGAATACCGCAAAGCAACCACCTAGTGCTTGACTTCCACGGTTCCATTCACTTGAAAGGGGTCAGTGGTGGCAATGCCCTGCTGAACGTGACAGGGAGTATACTTTTTGCCGTGGTGGCAAAGCAAAGCATTGTTGCAGCGGTACGTGTACATTATTTTTAAGTCGGCAGTCCAGGGGGCGGTAAAACCATGCCTTAACCGGCTATTTTTCCTGCCCCCTGACCACAAATGTAAATAAGGTCTTAAGGCTCGGTTCAAATTGGTGTGATGCGGGAAACCCTGCAAACCCATTGCAGGTTCCTGCATCATACCCGACTCGCAGGCAGTTCACACTGCCATATGCGAACCGCAGCAAGTTAATGACACCCCCAGATCGGTTCGCATATCGCAGTGCGAACTGTCAATTCAGGCAGGAATTGGATCGCATAGGTGTGAAAACCTATGCGATGCGATTCTGGTGCGGACCAAAAAAAGGGTCCTGCAGGAAATTGGTCCGAATGCGATGTGAATTCTTCCATACAATCTGTATTACTGAATTTGCATCGCACAGACTTCACATGTGATTTGTACAGCAAATGTGAAATTCACCAATGTAAACTCAGCCTAAAAGAGACAAAAAAAACCCCACATTTTTTAAACAAAAATCCTTGGTGAATCATGCATGGCCTATTTTCACACACTAACCAGCATAATAGATTCCATACTCTAGTGCTTGAACTAAAGGTTCCTTTGTTAGTTAAATAATAATAATGGTTTTGGATAGAGGGGCGAACGGTTAGAACCTCTGTTAGAATATTATTGCTGTCTGTGTCCCGCTTGGGGTCAGTGTACCTCTGCCAGAACACAGTGCCACATACTGTATGAAGGTGATATTCCTCCAATCATAAACATTAAAATAAAATGAATGGAGGAGGCAGACCTTTCAATTATCCGCTCATCCTCCATTCATAGAGTGCTTCTCATTCATGGAGGCTATAGTACAGCTTCGCCTTCTATGAGTGGAGGAGTGCTGCAATCAGTGGCAGCTGGTGTAAATGGGCACAGGGGCGCTGCCCCCCCTATCCATGCATCTGGCGCCCTAATCTCCATGCGGGGCGCCGGACGCATGGAATTCAATGGGGCTTTTTTTTTTTTAACCATGTGATTAGAGCCAGAGGCTCTCACAGGCTAAAATAAAGGGTGGGCTCGGGCGCCGGGCAGTGCGCCCCAAGCCCACTCAGTTGTGTGACAATAGCGAATTAAAATTTGATACTGTGTGCGGCGGCCTGGTGTGGTCTGGGGGGGGGGGTATGGTGCGGTCTGTCTGCCACCCCCCCCTTCCCATGGAGCACCACCCGCCACTGGCTGCAATACAGCTGTTCTGTATCACAGGATAGATGTAATCGAGTCTAAATTAAGATATGACATGGGCGTGCACAGGGGGTGTGCTGGGTGTGCCTGGGCACACCCTAATCACCCCTGTGCGGAGCAGATTCCACTGCCCTACTGACAATGTTTATGTGTTAATGCATTTTAAAATGCTTTTTACATTTATTTATATGTGTGTATCTGTATATATATATATATATATATATATATATATATATATATATATATATATATTTTTTTTTTTTTTCATACATACACAGACACACGTATGCATATTTTGAGCTTTCTGGTGGCTTTTATGTGCGAGTCCCCAACTTCTCTCTCTCCTTCTTTCACTATACAAGTCTGTTCTGTAATCCTGTCTGCACTTTGCAGGGAAAGCTTACTGAAAGAGAAAGTAACATTCTGGAACAGGTTTGGAATTACTGGGGCTTCTGAGGTCATACATAGATGTATTCCACATTATATCTTAAAATCATTATTTTTTAATAAGATATAATGGAGGTAAATGAAAAATGAAATACATCCATGTACAGTGCCTTGCGAAAGTATTCAGCCCCCTTGAACTTTTCGACCTTTTGCCACATTTCAGGCTTCAAACATAAAGATATAAAACTGTATTTTTTTGTGAAGAATCAACAAGAGGGACACAATCATGAAGTGGAACGAAATTTATTGGATATTTCAAACTTTTTTAACAAATAAAAAACTGAAAAATTGGGCGTGCAAAATTATTCAGCCCCCTTAAGTTAATACTTTGTAGCGCCACCTTTTGCTGCGATTACAGCTGTAAGTCGAATATGAGGGGAATATCATAACAAAACAATAAATAAATATAATACATCAGGCAGTGGGCTTGTACGGAGATAATAATAACGTAGAAGCATAGTAATATAGCAGTAATTATTGTACATCAGTACATTGGAGCCCACTGCCTACAAAAAGGTACAAAAATGGGGGGACGGTAAAAGAAGGGGGGAAAATGGGACTTTAAATGAAGTGTGAGGACATGCAGTTGGTAATAATTGTTTAGAGAACATTGGTAAAAAATAAAACAGGTTTATTATTACATATAAACTTGTATGACATTGCATCAATTGCATAGTACATGCATATAGTATTGGCAGATCATGGTACAGTACAGAGCATAGTATCGAAAACACATGATGTAATAGACTTGTACATAGGTTCCTTGGTAGCTATGGGTACATATTGTAGAATCCAAATCGTAATAGAATAGATGCATCGATAAAAAGCTCGACGCGTTTCGTGGACATAAACACTTTTTCAAGAGCAGGTGCATCATAAAATATATATAAAAATATGCAGCAGTAGAATCAGTATGCAAGACTAAGAGAACATCATGTAGCTTGGGTCAAGAGGGCAAACATATCCACACCGGGAGCTGAGGGAGTCCAACCAGCAGCCACATGGGGCACATCAAGAGGACATTCATAGAGAGGAAGTGTAGCCAAGATATTAACAAGGGGGCGGTTTCAAATTAGCAGTCACCAAAGTAATCTGTAGGGGTGAGTACAAAAATATGTATAAATATTCAAAAATTGGTGACATTTATAGTAGTGTGACTTAAGGAATGATAGGTAAAGAGGGTTTCTTACAAAAAGGTAGGATACCAAAACAGTGATGTAAGTGGCCTATGCCAGAGAGGTATGGTGATAAGTATGGGGAAAAAGTGAACATAGAGAAGATAGGTATGGAATACCATAGGAACCAATAGGTATTAACATAGAAAGAGTACCACTGCCAAGAGACCCAATAATGAGAGTGAGATCAGAAAAACTAGTGAACAAAAAAGGGGGAGAGTGTCCAAATCAAGTACCCGAGTCAGTCATGGTTGAGCTCCCAACGTCACGTCCACGCTTGCAGTGGGAAGGAAGTCGCCGCCTCCCGGACAAAGCATCATCCCGGAAGGCGGCGAACAGTCCTCCCCATATAGGGGCGCGAGATGGAATCACGTGCCGAGCGCAGTGGCGTCAACAGACGTCACGCGTGCGGCAGTGATGGCGTGACGCCGATGCGCCGTGATAGGACCGCCCACATCGCCCGCGTCCAAACAGGGCGAAGGGGGAGGAGGGGGGCCGCCAGAGCGCATCGCAGCTCCCGGCATGGAACAATGCCTATCTGATAGGACCAAATTGTAGCAAAACAGAACATGTCACTGTACACATGTTGATTGGACCAGTTGTAAAGCCAATAGGGAATACAATGCAGGCAAACCGCCTGACATTACAACCAAACTGCAGCCACATACTTCCATCCCTAAATCATTAAACAAAGAATTGAACCGAGGTTCAGAGGGTGGGACTTTAAATGAGGCTCTACCTATTAGGGGCAAGATGCCTCCATCCCTATTCATGTTGAATATGAGGGGAATATCATAACAAAACAATAAATAAATATAATACATCAGGCAGTGGGCTTGTACGGAGATAATAATAACGTAGAAGCATAGTAATATAGCAGTAATTATTGTACATCAGTACATTGGAGCCCACTGCCTACAAAAAGGTACAAAAATGGGGGGACGGTAAAAGAAGGGGGGAAAATGGGACTTTAAATGAAGTGTGAGGACATGCAGTTGGTAATAATTGTTTAGAGAACATTGGTAAAAAATAAAACAGGTTTATTATTACATATAAACTTGTATGACATTGCATCAATTGCATAGTACATGCATATAGTATTGGCAGATCATGGTACAGTACAGAGCATAGTATCGAAAACACATGATGTAATAGACTTGTACATAGGTTCCTTGGTAGCTATGGGTACATATTGTAGAATCCAAATCGTAATAGAATAGATGCATCGATAAAAAGCTCGACGCGTTTCGTGGACATAAACACTTTTTCAAGAGCAGGTGCATCATAAAATATATATAAAAATATGCAGCAGTAGAATCAGTATGCAAGACTAAGAGAACATCATGTAGCTTGGGTCAAGAGGGCAAACATATCCACACCGGGAGCTGAGGGAGTCCAACCAGCAGCCACATGGGGCACATCAAGAGGACATTCATAGAGAGGAAGTGTAGCCAAGATATTAACAAGGGGGCGGTTTCAAATTAGCAGTCACCAAAGTAATCTGTAGGGGTGAGTACAAAAATATGTATAAATATTCAAAAATTGGTGACATTTATAGTAGTGTGACTTAAGGAATGATAGGTAAAGAGGGTTTCTTACAAAAAGGTAGGATACCAAAACAGTGATGTAAGTGGCCTATGCCAGAGAGGTATGGTGATAAGTATGGGGAAAAAGTGAACATAGAGAAGATAGGTATGGAATACCATAGGAACCAATAGGTATTAACATAGAAAGAGTACCACTGCCAAGAGACCCAATAATGAGAGTGAGATCAGAAAAACTAGTGAACAAAAAAGGGGGAGAGTGTCCAAATCAAGTACCCGAGTCAGTCATGGTTGAGCTCCCAACGTCACGTCCACGCTTGCAGTGGGAAGGAAGTCGCCGCCTCCCGGACAAAGCATCATCCCGGAAGGCGGCGAACAGTCCTCCCCATATAGGGGCGCGAGATGGAATCACGTGCCGAGCGCAGTGGCGTCAACAGACGTCACGCGTGCGGCAGTGATGGCGTGACGCCGATGCGCCGTGATAGGACCGCCCACATCGCCCGCGTCCAAACAGGGCGAAGGGGGAGGAGGGGGGCCGCCAGAGCGCATCGCAGCTCCCGGCATGGAACAATGCCTATCTGATAGGACCAAATTGTAGCAAAACAGAACATGTCACTGTACACATGTTGATTGGACCAGTTGTAAAGCCAATAGGGAATACAATGCAGGCAAACCGCCTGACATTACAACCAAACTGCAGCCACATACTTCCATCCCTAAATCATTAAACAAAGAATTGAACCGAGGTTCAGAGGGTGGGACTTTAAATGAGGCTCTACCTATTAGGGGCAAGATGCCTCCATCCCTATTCATGTTGAATATGAGGGGAATATCATAACAAAACAATAAATAAATATAATACATCAGGCAGTGGGCTTGTACGGAGATAATAATAACGTAGAAGCATAGTAATATAGCAGTAATTATTGTACATCAGTACATTGGAGCCCACTGCCTACAAAAAGGTACAAAAATGGGGGGACGGTAAAAGAAGGGGGGAAAATGGGACTTTAAATGAAGTGTGAGGACATGCAGTTGGTAATAATTGTTTAGAGAACATTGGTAAAAAATAAAACAGGTTTATTATTACATATAAACTTGTATGACATTGCATCAATTGCATAGTACATGCATATAGTATTGGCAGATCATGGTACAGTACAGAGCATAGTATCGAAAACACATGATGTAATAGACTTGTACATAGGTTCCTTGGTAGCTATGGGTACATATTGTAGAATCCAAATCGTAATAGAATAGATGCATCGATAAAAAGCTCGACGCGTTTCGTGGACATAAACACTTTTTCAAGAGCAGGTGCATCATAAAATATATATAAAAATATGCAGCAGTAGAATCAGTATGCAAGACTAAGAGAACATCATGTAGCTTGGGTCAAGAGGGCAAACATATCCACACCGGGAGCTGAGGGAGTCCAACCAGCAGCCACATGGGGCACATCAAGAGGACATTCATAGAGAGGAAGTGTAGCCAAGATATTAACAAGGGGGCGGTTTCAAATTAGCAGTCACCAAAGTAATCTGTAGGGGTGAGTACAAAAATATGTATAAATATTCAAAAATTGGTGACATTTATAGTAGTGTGACTTAAGGAATGATAGGTAAAGAGGGTTTCTTACAAAAAGGTAGGATACCAAAACAGTGATGTAAGTGGCCTATGCCAGAGAGGTATGGTGATAAGTATGGGGAAAAAGTGAACATAGAGAAGATAGGTATGGAATACCATAGGAACCAATAGGTATTAACATAGAAAGAGTACCACTGCCAAGAGACCCAATAATGAGAGTGAGATCAGAAAAACTAGTGAACAAAAAAGGGGGAGAGTGTCCAAATCAAGTACCCGAGTCAGTCATGGTTGAGCTCCCAACGTCACGTCCACGCTTGCAGTGGGAAGGAAGTCGCCGCCTCCCGGACAAAGCATCATCCCGGAAGGCGGCGAACAGTCCTCCCCATATAGGGGCGCGAGATGGAATCACGTGCCGAGCGCAGTGGCGTCAACAGACGTCACGCGTGCGGCAGTGATGGCGT
Source organism: Pelophylax lessonae (assembly GCF_965119305.1). Taxonomy (NCBI): domain Eukaryota; kingdom Metazoa; phylum Chordata; class Amphibia; order Anura; family Ranidae; genus Pelophylax; species Pelophylax lessonae. Next base: position 96,498,638 of record NC_138770.1, read on the forward strand.
GACGCCGATGCGCCGTGATAGGACCGCCCACATCGCCCGCGTCCAAACAGGGCGAAGGGGGAGGAGGGGGGCCGCCAGAGCGCATCGCAGCTCCCGGCATGGAACAATGCCTATCTGATAGGACCAAATTGTAGCAAAACAGAACATGTCACTGTACACATGTTGATTGGACCAGTTGTAAAGCCAATAGGGAATACAATGCAGGCAAACCGCCTGACATTACAACCAAACTGCAGCCACATACTTCCATCCCTAAATCATTAAACAAAGAATTGAACCGAGGTTCAGAGGGTGGGACTTTAAATGAGGCTCTACCTATTAGGGGCAAGATGCCTCCATCCCTATTCATGTTGAATATGAGGGGAATATCATAACAAAACAATAAATAAATATAATACATCAGGCAGTGGGCTTGTACGGAGATAATAATAACGTAGAAGCATAGTAATATAGCAGTAATTATTGTACATCAGTACATTGGAGCCCACTGCCTACAAAAAGGTACAAAAATGGGGGGACGGTAAAAGAAGGGGGGAAAATGGGACTTTAAATGAAGTGTGAGGACATGCAGTTGGTAATAATTGTTTAGAGAACATTGGTAAAAAATAAAACAGGTTTATTATTACATATAAACTTGTATGACATTGCATCAATTGCATAGTACATGCATATAGTATTGGCAGATCATGGTACAGTACAGAGCATAGTATCGAAAACACATGATGTAATAGACTTGTACATAGGTTCCTTGGTAGCTATGGGTACATATTGTAGAATCCAAATCGTAATAGAATAGATGCATCGATAAAAAGCTCGACGCGTTTCGTGGACATAAACACTTTTTCAAGAGCAGGTGCATCATAAAATATATATAAAAATATGCAGCAGTAGAATCAGTATGCAAGACTAAGAGAACATCATGTAGCTTGGGTCAAGAGGGCAAACATATCCACACCGGGAGCTGAGGGAGTCCAACCAGCAGCCACATGGGGCACATCAAGAGGACATTCATAGAGAGGAAGTGTAGCCAAGATATTAACAAGGGGGCGGTTTCAAATTAGCAGTCACCAAAGTAATCTGTAGGGGTGAGTACAAAAATATGTATAAATATTCAAAAATTGGTGACATTTATAGTAGTGTGACTTAAGGAATGATAGGTAAAGAGGGTTTCTTACAAAAAGGTAGGATACCAAAACAGTGATGTAAGTGGCCTATGCCAGAGAGGTATGGTGATAAGTATGGGGAAAAAGTGAACATAGAGAAGATAGGTATGGAATACCATAGGAACCAATAGGTATTAACATAGAAAGAGTACCACTGCCAAGAGACCCAATAATGAGAGTGAGATCAGAAAAACTAGTGAACAAAAAAGGGGGAGAGTGTCCAAATCAAGTACCCGAGTCAGTCATGGTTGAGCTCCCAACGTCACGTCCACGCTTGCAGTGGGAAGGAAGTCGCCGCCTCCCGGACAAAGCATCATCCCGGAAGGCGGCGAACAGTCCTCCCCATATAGGGGCGCGAGATGGAATCACGTGCCGAGCGCAGTGGCGTCAACAGACGTCACGCGTGCGGCAGTGATGGCGTGACGCCGATGCGCCGTGATAGGACCGCCCACATCGCCCGCGTCCAAACAGGGCGAAGGGGGAGGAGGGGGGCCGCCAGAGCGCATCGCAGCTCCCGGCATGGAACAATGCCTATCTGATAGGACCAAATTGTAGCAAAACAGAACATGTCACTGTACACATGTTGATTGGACCAGTTGTAAAGCCAATAGGGAATACAATGCAGGCAAACCGCCTGACATTACAACCAAACTGCAGCCACATACTTCCATCCCTAAATCATTAAACAAAGAATTGAACCGAGGTTCAGAGGGTGGGACTTTAAATGAGGCTCTACCTATTAGGGGCAAGATGCCTCCATCCCTATTCATGTTGAATATGAGGGGAATATCATAACAAAACAATAAATAAATATAATACATCAGGCAGTGGGCTTGTACGGAGATAATAATAACGTAGAAGCATAGTAATATAGCAGTAATTATTGTACATCAGTACATTGGAGCCCACTGCCTGCAAAAAGGTACAAAAATGGGGGGACGGTAAAAGAAGGGGGGAAAATGGGACTTTAAATGAAGTGTGAGGACATGCAGTTGGTAATAATTGTTTAGAGAACATTGGTAAAAAATAAAACAGGTTTATTATTACATATAAACTTGTATGACATTGCATCAATTGCATAGTACATGCATATAGTATTGGCAGATCATGGTACAGTACAGAGCATAGTATCGAAAACACATGATGTAATAGACTTGTACATAGGTTCCTTGGTAGCTATGGGTACATATTGTAGAATCCAAATCGTAATAGAATAGATGCATCGATAAAAAGCTCGACGCGTTTCGTGGACATAAACACTTTTTCAAGAGCAGGTGCATCATAAAATATATATAAAAATATGCAGCAGTAGAATCAGTATGCAAGACTAAGAGAACATCATGTAGCTTGGGTCAAGAGGGCAAACATATCCACACCGGGAGCTGAGGGAGTCCAACCAGCAGCCACATGGGGCACATCAAGAGGACATTCATAGAGAGGAAGTGTAGCCAAGATATTAACAAGGGGGCGGTTTCAAATTAGCAGTCACCAAAGTAATCTGTAGGGGTGAGTACAAAAATATGTATAAATATTCAAAAATTGGTGACATTTATAGTAGTGTGACTTAAGGAATGATAGGTAAAGAGGGTTTCTTACAAAAAGGTAGGATACCAAAACAGTGATGTAAGTGGCCTATGCCAGAGAGGTATGGTGATAAGTATGGGGAAAAAGTGAACATAGAGAAGATAGGTATGGAATACCATAGGAACCAATAGGTATTAACATAGAAAGAGTACCACTGCCAAGAGACCCAATAATGAGAGTGAGATCAGAAAAACTAGTGAACAAAAAAGGGGGAGAGTGTCCAAATCAAGTACCCGAGTCAGTCATGGTTGAGCTCCCAACGTCACGTCCACGCTTGCAGTGGGAAGGAAGTCGCCGCCTCCCGGACAAAGCATCATCCCGGAAGGCGGCGAACAGTCCTCCCCATATAGGGGCGCGAGATGGAATCACGTGCCGAGCGCAGTGGCGTCAACAGACGTCACGCGTGCGGCAGTGATGGCGTGACGCCGATGCGCCGTGATAGGACCGCCCACATCGCCCGCGTCCAAACAGGGCGAAGGGGGAGGAGGGGGGCCGCCAGAGCGCATCGCAGCTCCCGGCATGGAACAATGCCTATCTGATAGGACCAAATTGTAGCAAAACAGAACATGTCACTGTACACATGTTGATTGGACCAGTTGTAAAGCCAATAGGGAATACAATGCAGGCAAACCGCCTGACATTACAACCAAACTGCAGCCACATACTTCCATCCCTAAATCATTAAACAAAGAATTGAACCGAGGTTCAGAGGGTGGGACTTTAAATGAGGCTCTACCTATTAGGGGCAAGATGCCTCCATCCCTATTCATGTTGAATATGAGGGGAATATCATAACAAAACAATAAATAAATATAATACATCAGGCAGTGGGCTTGTACGGAGATAATAATAACGTAGAAGCATAGTAATATAGCAGTAATTATTGTACATCAGTACATTGGAGCCCACTGCCATGTAGGCAGTGGGCTCCAATGTACTGATGTACAATAATTACTGCTATATTACTATGCTTCTACGTTATTATTATCTCCGTACAAGCCCACTGCCTGATGTATTATATTTATTTATTGTTTTGTTATGATATTCCCCTCATATTCAACATGAATAGGGATGGAGGCATCTTGCCCCTAATAGGTAGAGCCTCATTTAAAGTCCCACCCTCTGAACCTCGGTTCAATTCTTTGTTTACAGCTGTAAGTCGCTTGGGGTATGTCTCTATCAGTTTTGCACATCGAGAGACTGAAATTTTTGCCCATTCCTCCTTGCAAAACAGCTCGAACTCAGTGAGGTTGGATGGAGAGTGTTTGTGAACAGCAGTTTTCAGTTCTTTCCACAGATTCTCGATTGGATTCAGGTCTGGACTTTGACTTGGCCATTCTAACACCTGGATATGTTTATTTGTGAACCATTCCATTGTAGATTTTGCTATATGTTTTGGATCATTGTCTTGTTGGAAAACAAATCTCCGTCCCAGTCTCAGGTCTTTTGCAGACTCCATCAGGTTTTCTTCCAGAATGGTCCTATATTTGGCTCCATCCATCTTCCCATCAATTTTAACCATCTTCCCTGTCCCTGCTGAAGAAAAGCAGGCCCAAACCATGATGCTGCCACCACCATGTTTGACAGTGGGGATGGTGTGTTCAGGGTGATGAGCTGTGTTGCTTTTACGCCAAACATAACATTTTGCATTGTTGCCAAAAAGTTTGATTTTGGTTTCATCTGACCAGAGAACCTTCTTCCACATGTTTGGTGTGTCTCCCAGGTGGCTTGTGGCAAACTTTAAACAACACTTTTTATGGATATCTTTAAGAAATGGCTTTCTTCTTGTCACTCTTCCATAAAGGCCAGATTTGTGCAGTATACGACTGATTGTTGTCCTATGGACAGAGTCTCCCACCTCAGCTGTAGATCTCTGCAGTTCACCCAGAGTGATCATGGGCCTCTTGGCTGCATCTCTGATCAGTCTTCTCCTTGTATGAGCTGAAAGTTTAGAGGGACGGCCAGGTCTTCGTAGATTTGCAGTGGTCTGATACTCCTTCCATTTCAATATTATCGCTTGCACAGTGCTCCTTGGGATGTTTAAAGCTTGGGAAATCTTTTTGTATCCAAATCTGGCTTTAAACTTCTCCACAACAGTATATTGGACCTGCATGGTGTGTTCCTTGTTCTTCATGATGCTCTCTGCGCTTTAAACGGACCTCTGAGACTATCACAGTGCAGGTGCATTTATACGGAGACTTGATTACACACAGGTGGATTCTATTTATCATCATTAGTCATTTAGGTCAACATTGGATCATTCAGAGATCCTCACTGAACTTCTGGAGAGAGTTTGCTGCACTGAAAGTAAAGGGGCTGAATAATTTTGCACGCCCAATTTTTCAGTTTTTTATTTGTTAACAAAGTTTGAAATATTCAATAAATTTCGTTCCACTTCATGAGTGTGTCCCACTTGTTGTTGATTCTTCACAAAAAATTACAGTTTTATATCTGTATGTTTGAAGCCTGAAATGTGGCAAAAGGTCGAAAAGTTCAAGGGGGCCGAATAATTTCGCAAGGCACTGTAGCACCTCAGAAGCCCTGGAAATTCCTAACCTATTCAAAAATCTTCGCATAATACAGCCCAACTCCAGGAAGGATAAATTAAGTCAATCCTTGCAGTGCAATGCCTCGTACGCACTATAAGATAATCAGAAGAAAAGAAATCGCTTTTGAATTGATTGCACAATAATCTGATCGTTAGTACACAGCTTTTGACAGCCAATCACGAGAGTTGTCCAACCAAATCCGAAGGGACAAACACGAAAACCTTTTTCGTACGATAGCCTAGCGAATGACAATCGTTTAATCAGTACAGTATGCGTTCGCTACAAATCAATAGACAAAGATCACGCATGATCGGAAACACGAAAATAACACGGAAGGAGATGGGGGAACGTAAACACTCTTCGAACCGCGAAACATACGACCAGAAAATCGTCTGCAGGCCATCACAATGTCTCTAAACGTACTTTTAAAATACAGCAATCGTGAGAAAACGTGCAGAGAGAAATACACGAATATGCCTCCCCAATACGAACGGAAATAGCCAAAAGGCGTGGCAGACACAGGGGTCACACGTATATGACATCACTTCCGATACGTAGCTACGCAAACAGGAAGCTTTTCCAGAATCATATGAAAAAAGTTTAGTACGCATTGTTGAATTCTATATTAGTATCATGCAACCAAATGTGAACGATAAGTCGTCCGATTATCTGATCGTGTGTACGAGGCATAAGGCGGGGATATCCTCTTTCACTTACCTGATTCCAAGCTCTCTTCCTTCACCCAAAGACTTGACATCATTGCATATCATACTGCTGAAAACCTTGGCCAGTTAGTGGCCTGCAGCACTAATCAGTGTATCAGTGTATTCTGACAGTGGGGAATCCCTGCTGTCAGAATACAGTGTCCCAGCTGGGGGAATTTTCTGCATCCACATCCCTTGTGTAGATGCAAGAACCTTTCAACTAATGAACTAAAAAACCTGTGCATGTATAACCACTTCAGGACTGGTTTACATCTATGCACTTTTTAGTGCATTTTCATTGTTACAGAAACACACTATAGTCATAGGTGTGCGCACAGGGTGGGCTGGGTGTGCCTGGGCACACCCTAATCATCCTGTGCGGTGGTGATTCCCCCTGCTTCCTGGCATCCCCTGCCTCTCCCCTGCAGTGCTGCAAGCTTCCCTCTTCTCTGCTTCCGCTGGCTGCTGCAGGAAATGTTTCAGGATGGATGAATGAATAAACACAGTGAGTGATCTGTACTGATCGCTCCTGTGTTCGTTCTTAACTGAAGCATAATAAACAGTTTGTAAATGAACAGGAAGCCACTTAGCACAGAGCACTTTCCATTCGTTCACTGTTCAATGCAGCTGAGGCTGCAGAGAAAGGTACTGGGGAAGCTTTGTCCTCAGTCCCCTTCTTTCTGTTTAGACCCCTGATATTTCACCAAAGCCTCCCCAATGGGGCTCCTAAAGAAAATTGTAAAAAAAAAAAAAAAATAGTAATAAAAAAATAATAAAAATGAAATTCGGAAAAATAAGGAAAAAAAAAATTTACTGACACCATCCACTGCTCTACTGACACCAACCTCTGCATGGCTGACACTGTCCACTACTCTATTAATATACACACATGCATGTTTGTGCTCTGGGGTGCACACCCTAATGCAATAGGCTGCGCACACCAATGACTATAGTCCATTTAACATGGTTTCCAATGTGTCACATTCACATCTCTGCATTGTATGGAAAGAGCCAGAGACCAACAGGTTGTATTTGTGGGTCCATAGACTTTAATAGATTAAACACAAGTATTGGAAAAAGCAAAATGCACCTAGAATATGCATCAACTGCAACCTGCATAGGTGTGATCCAGGCCTAAAGGATGACTTCACCTTTTAGAACATGTTACACCTATGTAAAGGGTGTAACATGTTTTAGTTGCCCTCTCACCTCTTCTCCCCTCCTCTGCACTCCCACCCACACAGCCTCATCATTAAAGGAGATGTACAGCTCCAATTAATTACAGGAGTGCAGTTCGTTCTGGACTCCTGTGACCCATTTTCAGCAGAGAGCGGTCTGAAGTCTGCTGTCTTCTGACATCACAGATGTCAGTCCAGGCACTGCGTCATCACGACCATGGAGTTGGGATCCACCAGGTGCTTGGACCGGCACACGGCTCAGCCTCTTAGCGAGCCGCTGAGAGCCTAAGCTGGCCGATCCCTGCTCTCCACAGCTCAGCTCTACAGTGAGCGAGGAGGGGGCAGAGAAGAGAGCCAGTGACTGATAGTAAGCAGCTCTCTGCTTGGGGAGCTGTCAGAACCGAGCGATCGCCAGTGTTGGATCGCTTGGTTCTCAGTGCAGATGCGCCAGGGGACAGATGCAGCATTGGACCAATGCTGTCTCCACCTAGGTAAGTATAACGGAAAAAAAAAAAGAGAAGCCCATACCTCTCTTTTTATTCATAGGAATCTGAATGTAAAAACTACAAGTTCAGACCACCACTGCAGCAGACAGACTTGTTGTTTAACCACTTGCCGACTGCCTAACGCCGATCTACGTCGGCAGTCAGCCCCTCACAGGCAAAGTGACGTAGGGCTACGTCACTAGCTTGTGAGGGTCTAGGGAGCGAGCGCGCGCCCCCGGAGGCGCGCTCCCGCGTGGTCACGGACCCCCCCCGCGCGTGTGACCGGCGGACCCGATGTCCGCCGGTCACTCGGCGATCGGCGGGGGAGAGGGAGAAAGTCAGGCGGCTTGTGTAAACAAGCCACCTGTCATTCTCCTCGGTGTAAAAACACTGATCACACGGATCTACTATGTAGATCCGTTGATCAGTGTCCTTACAGCTCAAGCCACAGCCAATCACAGTAGAAAGCACGCCCCTAGGGACACACACAGCCCCTCCCTCCCAAATAAAGTTAACCCCTTCACTACCAGTGTATTTTTACAGTAACAGTGCATATGTATAGCACTGATTACTGTAGAAATGTCACTGGTAACCCCAAAAGTGTCAAAAATGTCAGTCAAGGGTCCGATCTGTCCGCCCCAATGTCGCAGTACCGCAAAAAAAATCGCAGATCGCTGCCATTACGCGTTAAAAAAAAACAACAAAAATAACAAAAATCTTTCCCTTTGTTAGTAAAAGCGATAACTTTTGCGCAAACCAATCAAAATACGCTTTTTGCGATTTTTTTTACCAAACATAGGTAGCATAAAACAAATTGGCCAAAAATGTTAAAAAATTTTGATTTTTACATTTTTTTTGGGGGGAATTTCATATAAAAAAATGTGAAAAATATTGCTATTTTTGCAAAATTGACGCTCTTTTTTTGTTTATAGCGCGTGATCAAAAAATCGCACAGGTAATCAAATACCACCAAAAGAAAGCTCTGTTTGTGGGAAAAAAAGGACGCCAAATTTGTTTAGGTACAGCGTCGCACGACCGCGCAATTGTCCGTTAAAGTCACACAGTGCCGAATCGCAAAATACCCCCTGGTCGGAATGGGGGTAAAATCTTCCGGGGCTTAAGTGGTTAAATAAACTGCAAGCACATGGATCAGCACATCTGTAGTTCATTCTCACTACCTACAGCTCTGCAATGACAGCCATACAGAGGTTGTATACAGAGCTGAAAGCAGTGTTTGCAGGAGCCTGACATTTCACCCGCAATCTGCACAATACTTTGCAATCTCCGGTTTTAAAAAATAATAAATGCTAAAATATGTGTATTTAATAAAAATTTGAACCTATCCTATTTGTACCGTAATCCTTTGCCTCTAGACTAAACAAGCATTTAACCCATAGATTATGGGGGCCCTACTGCAAGGATATATTTTTTTTATTATGAACAAGAATGTCAGAGAAGGCACTTGGGTCAGGCAGGCACATAAATGGGTGGTTTTATTAATATATGTGAGTGTTTGTGTGTGTATACTGTTTATATAATGTGTGTGTGTGTATATATATACTGTATATGTATATATATATGTATATATATATACACATACATACACATGCATGTGTGTTTGAGTTTTGGGGTGCACAACTTAATCAGAGCCGGTGCTACCACTAGGCAAACTAGGCGGCCACCTAGGGCGCAGCCATGGCCAGTGCCACATTCCTCTCCTGTCACCACCTCATCCCTAGTGGATGTCACCTCTAGAGAGGGGGGGGGCACTTTGTATACGAAGGGGTGTGTAGGGTTAAAGGGGGGCAGTGGGTATATGAAGGGGGGTGTAGGGTAAATGGGGCAGTGTGTATATGAAGGGGGTGTAGGGTTAAAGAGGGACAGTGTGTTCAGGAAGGGGGTGTAGCAGTGTGTAGTGTTAAAAGGCGGGCATTATGTACAGGAAAGGGGGCAACGTGTACATTTATTTATTTTTTTTGGGGGGGGGGGGTGCAAATAGCTGGTCTTGCCAAGGGTGCAAAATAGTATAGCACTGGCCCTGACCCTAATGCAATAGGCTGTGCACACCTATGGCTGTAGACTATGATGATGAGACAGGAGACAAGCCTTGCTGTTCTCCTGTCTATTGGGACGCCTTTGGAAAGCTGTAATGCTTTCCTCCAGACAGTGCTGGATCTGTCTGTCTTTCTTCCCGAGCATCTCAGTTTGCTCTACATGACTGCTCAGGTAAACTCACTGTCCAAGTGTAGGTGGAAGCCAGTAGGCTGAATGTCCAACTGTTCTCTATTGTCTACACCATTTGTAAGTGTAGATAATCAAAGACTGGCCGCACACTGTAGATCCTGTCCATAAAAGTCCTTTATTCTATCATATGGGACAAAACAGCACCAGGAGTTACAGTAAAACCGTACAGCTAGGAGCGCTTAATCATGACTGTTGAAGGATCAAGAGCACACTTATATATACCATCTATGTGGCCATCACACCTGTTTGAGTTAGTGCACCTAATCCCTTTCAAACCAGACAAACAAAGGAAACAAAAGACATGAAAAAGTGATATGGAAAAGCGATACAGACAACTTTTCCCTTATATTCTGTATATGCATATGTAACATAAACTGTTGATACAAGCCAAAGGTTATTCCCAAGATCTAATACAATATGGAAAAATAAAAATTAAATGAAAAAAGCGAAATTAATTAAAAAGTGCATTTGTCCACAACATGTGTGTGTATACACATTAAAAGCGACTTAAAAGCAATATAAACATAAAAAGTCCATGTCTATCCGGACCAGCCTTTCTCAACCTTTTCAACACAGAGGAACCCTTGAAATAAAGTTTCTGGTCTCGGGGAACCACTGCTAAAAACTAAAAATCTACAACTCATGACACATTAGTGTGACAGTCAGTGGGAAGAATGCTCCTTACTCTTGTCATCACTGGGAAGAATTACCCCCCTTACAGAGAGCTAAAAGGAACAATGGTGTCATTGGGAACTTATCTGAGAGGCAGAAATTGCTCATTGCTCAAGGAACCCCTAGGAACCTCAGGAGGAACCTTAGGGTCCCTGGTTGAGAAACCCTGAGGCCCCATTCACATTAGGTCGCTCCGACTTAGGGGGCGACCTGTGAAGTCGCGTGCAGTGCGACTTCGGCGCGACTTGCACGGACTTCATAACATGAATGTCTATGCAAGTCGCCTCCAGGTCGCCCCAAAGTAGTACAGGACCCTTTTTCTAAGTCGGAGCGACTTGTGTCGCTCCTATTAGAACGGCTCCTGTACCAGTCAATGGACCGCAACAGTGCGTGACTTGTCAGGCTGACAAGTCGCCTGACAAGTCGGATCAATGTGAATGGACACTTATCCAGACAATTGTACTCCAGATATACAAACAAACACATTTTGTAATTATTTAATTAAGCACTGTACCGTTTTATTGTAACTCTTGGTGCTGTTTTGTCCCATATGATGGAATAAAGGGTTTTTATGGACGGAATCTACAGTGTGCGCCCAGTCTTTGATTTTCTTTGTTTATGTGGTGGCACCTGGACCTGATTCCTGATTGGCACCCACACCTGAGCGGTATTCCTCTCTTGGTTGCATTTGTTAGGCTGCATTCACATGTCAGCGTATGGATCGCGGGCAGAATCGCCGCGATTCCGCCCGCGATCCCGCCCGCGATCCGGAGATCATTGCAAATCGCGGGACGCCTGTGCGATGCCCGTGATTTGCAATAGCACCCCAAACGCTGAGCGATGTTGCCGCGATTTCCGCCTGCCGAATCGCGGTAACATCGCGCAAAAAAAATCGCGGGACGCATTACGCCCAAAAAAGTACAAGAGCTTCTTTGGAGCGTATTGCGTCCCGCAATTTTTTTTGCGTGATGTTACCGCAATAAGGCAGGCGGAAATCGCGGCAACATCGCTCAGCGTTTGGGGTGCTATTGCAAATCACGGGCAACGCACAGGCGCCCCGCAATTTGCAATGATCTCCGGATCGCGGGCGGAATCGCGGCGATTCTGCCTGCGATCCATACGCTGACATGTGAATGCAGCCTTAGTGTGGGACTACTTACTTTTGGCCCAGGAGGAAGTTAACTTTTGGCCATCCAATTTGTTTGTTATATATCTGTCCCATGAGTACAAAAACAAAAAAACTACTGTTGATCCTGCCTGAAATTTAGTGAACTTCTAACTTCCTTTAGGACCTTGCTGTGCTGTCAATTATCAACCTTTCCTAGTTTACTTCTACAGCTACAAAACGCCTCCCCCCTTGCCATGGAAAATTGAGTGTTCTGTAGTCACAATACACTTGGTGTCAACACTGTTTCTCCATAGGTATAGTGCAGTTACTGGAGCTTTGTCCCCCTAGGACAGGAAGTGTGGTACTAGTATGATTAACAGGTGAAAATAAAGAGAAAAGAGCCTTAAAAAAAAAAAAAAAAAACGAATTCAGCCACCACATGTAAGGACTGGTAATTTGCAATATAGCAAACTTGGGTTTACATACATTTGGAAATAAAGGTATTAACCACTTTACCACCGGAGGATTTTGCTGTCTTCCGTCCAGGCCACTTTTTGCGATTCGGCGCTGTGCGAATTCAACTGACAATTGCGCGGTCGTGCGACGCCGTACCCAAACGAAATTTACGTCCTTTTTTTCCCACAAACAGAGCTTTCTTTTGGTGGTATTTGATCACCTGTGCGATTTTTACTTTTTGCGCTATAAACAAAAAAAGAGCGTTTATTTTGAAAAAATAACAATATTTTTAACATTTTTTTATATGAAATTCCCCCCAAAAAAGATGTAAAAACCAATTTTTTTAGAAATTTTTGGCCAATTTTTTTTTCTGCTACATATGTTTGGTAAAAAAAATCGCAATAAGCGTATTTTGATTGGTTTGCGCAAAAGTTATTGCGTTTACTAACAAAGGGAAAGATTTCTGTCATTTTTGGTGTTTTTTTTTTTAACGCGTAATGGCGGCGATCTGCGATTTTTTTTGCGGGACTGCGACATTGCGGCGGACAGATCGGACCCTTGACTGACATTTTTGACACTTTTGGGGGTACCAGTGACATTACTGCAGTAATCAGTGCTATATATATGCACTGTTACTGTAAAAATGACACTGGCAGGGAAGGGGTTAATTTTATTGGAGAGGGAGGGGTTAATGTATGCCTGGTGCTTACTGACGTGTAGGGGGGGAGGTGACTGAGTGAGTCATGTACAGATCGGATGTCCAGCTATGCTGAACAGTCCGATCTGTCACTCCCTGTCACTATGGAGATCCGCCCGCTGTGTTTACACACAGCGGGCGGATCTCCAGACTCGATCCCCGACGATCGGGTAAGAGCAGCGGCGATCGCCGCTGCTCCTCCCCTGGCCCGACTCCCGCTGTGAATGAAAACAGCGGGAGCGAGCCTCCGGCGGCGCGCAAGCGCCGCCCAGAAGGGGGAGTGTCTGACGACGTAGTACTACGTCGTCAGACGATAACGAGCCACTCTGCCGCAGTAATATTACTGTGAGCGGAGGTAAAGTGGTTAAAGCTGAACTGTAGACAGATTACATTTTAAATGTAATAAATGCAGCTCTATATTAAAGCATTAAATGTAATTTTTAAAGGCAATCATTGAAAGTGTGTAAAACTAACTGGCAGTCCCTAGACAGAAGTGCTGAAGTGTGAAAGAAAGAAGCAGTACAAGGTGGCTAAAAATGTATGATTCAGGGTGGCTAAAAATGTATGATTTTTTTAAAAAATAAATAAAAAAGAAATCAATTTTTTTTTAATTTAAATCAGATTTTTTTTGATTTTTATTACATTTATTTATTTATTTATTTTTTTTTTTATAAATCATATTTATTGTTTTTTTTTAACAAAACAAAAATAAGAAGTATTTTGCAATAACACGTTCAAGAAAAATACATTAATGTAGTACATAATGAAAGATAATTAAAGAGCTCCATTGTGGCGCTAAGGAACAAGGGTATATACTGTATTGAAAGGATACAGAATGCATACAATCGTTTACTGTGCAACGAACCTTCATTAACATACGTATCCGATCCGGGATTGATTAGAGAATTCAATAGTTCTTTATTAGTATCCAAAGCTGTTTCTACCCCACTAACGGCACCCCCATTGGGAACTAACTGCGCCACAGGAGAGAGTAAATCACCATATTTAATTTATTTTAATAAAATGCTTTTTGAGTAAAAAAATAAATCCAAAGATAGTTTTCCATTTAAGATACATTAATATTTTAGTTTATTCAGCATGAAATGGAGCTTAGTTATGTAGCGTGAGGCTGTATATTCTGCAATATTTACATTTTTGGTAAACTCATTCAATGAATCCAAGCTCTGGAAGCTGAGATAACATGCACTGCATTGATGCATTCACACAATTTCACAGTAACCATGAGATAAAACGAAGTTCAGGAATATTTCTTCATCCCTATTGTTTTTCAAATCTATGTGCACTACAAACTGTATGATTGAATCGGTTCTGATATCGCTGTTTTACTAACCTGACAGCTTATTATTCTAAATAGATTGAATTGTTTGCAAATATTAAAGATTCTAACTACAGTAAACCCCCCTCCATTGCGGGGGTTTACGTTCCGGACCCAGCCGCGAAAAGTTAAAATCCGCGAAATAGAAAAACCCTATTAAAATGCATTGTAGGCATGTTTTTTTTACTGTCACTGTACATGTAAAAGCATTTTAAGGTCTTTAAACACACTTTTAAAACAATAGAAACTCATTTAAACACATAAAAGATACTAAGAGACATAGCAAGAGCTGTGGAAAAAACAAAAATATATCATTTTTAATGATTTAATTAGTAAAATAACATTACAAAAAAAAAAACGGCAATATACCGGGACCGCAAAAACTGAACCGTGATGGAGCGGGGGTTTACTGTACCAGCAAGAATGAATCCTAACATTTAAAGAGCACCTGTCATTTCAGATCCATCATGGCAGCACCTGTTAGTGGGCATCCACTCACCTGCTGCCGCCACGTCCCTCCCCTTGCCGCATCACCAGCTGTCCCATTAAAGTGAATGGGACTGTTGGTGAGTCAACAGCGGGTCAGAGGAGGAGCTGCTGCGGGACAGAGATGACAGTTGCTCTTTAAAAATTATGATTTAAATTGAGTTGATTTAAATCAAGCTTTTTATTAGTGATTTAAATCGACTTGATTTAAATCAAATCCCTCCTGGTACAATCAGAAGCATGGGAGGAGAGAGCATTATGACAGAAAGATGAGCTTGCCACTATGTTGCTTTTCCTTTCTCAGTCTAGTCATGGGCTGGCGAACATCCAGAATGACCTGGGCTCAGAGGAAGTGGGTTGGCCATCACACTGAGGGCATCTAGTGGCAGAAAAAAAGTACTGCAGGGGAATTCTCTGAATTGAATATGAACATTGCAGCAGAAGCTGGTTTTGCTATTTTATCTCTCAACTGGCCATTCATTTTTATCTTGTTATTTTGGGCTTGGAAAAAAAAATGTGGAATAGAGAAAATTTTTTTGAACAATTCTGGCGAGTTATGTCTTTTGCTAGAATCAGTTTACTAGAAAAAAAAATGGTTATTATTATTATTAAAAAATTGTATTTATTTTTTAGCAGGTACAGAGGAGCAGTCTGTGTATGTGTGAGTGTGTGTGGTGGGGGGGGGGGGGGGGGGGGGGGGGGACTCAACATCAAGAGGATTGGGTGGGACAGATTACAAACTCCACTACACTAGTTATCTCCAGGCTGTGTCACAACTTCAGAGACACTATTCCTAAACACATGTCATTAATGTTTACAAGGACAATCCCTCTCCAATAACCCCACACACTGTGCTGGAAGATGGAGTATACGGGTCATGAAGGGTTCTTAGCTCCCTGCTCATCCTCAACACTTAGATCCCCTTTATGTTATATGTCTCTACGATGAGTTCTTTTTTTTTTCTTTTGATACTTTTTAATGGTTTTTATTTATTTTTTTCTGCACAAGTGGACAAGGACAGATCTTTGTTGGCAGCTTAAAGTAGATCTCAACCCAATCATCCAAATCTCCTGTAACAATGTTAGGGCTTGTTCATGTCATGTCCATTGAGCTGCAATAAACTGCATAGATTTAAAAGTAATAGCAATTCAATTATTAAAAAATAATTTTAATTGAATATGAATAAATAATAAAAAATAAATAATATTTATTTATTATTTTAATTGCAAAAAATTACAAGAAAGAAAGAAAGAAAGAAAGAAAAAAGAAAGAAAGAACGATCAGTGTTAAATAAATCATATTATGAAATAATTTTAATATTAGGTGATAACTAAAAATGCTGTTAAATGAATTCCATTTTGTGACATGTTAATATATAAATATATATATATATAAAAAAAAAAAAAAAAAATATATATATATATATATATATATATATATATATATATATTTATATGTATATATACATAATATAAATATGATATATGTATATATATATTTATATTTATATATATATAAATATATATATACATATATATATATATTTATATGTATATATACATAATATAAATATGATATATATTTATATAAATATTTTATATATATATTTTAAATATATATACATACAGTAAACCCCCCTCCATTGCGGGGGTTACCTTCCGGACCCACCCATGAAAAGTGAAAATCTGCGAAATAGAAAAACCCTATTAAAATACACTGTAAGCATATTTTTTTTTACTGTCACTGTACTTTTAAAAGCATTTTAAGGTTTTTAAACACACTTTTAAAACAATAGAAACTCATTTAAACACATAAAAGATACTGAGAGACAGAGCAAAAGCTATGAAAAACACAAAGATATTTAATTTTCAATATTTTAATTAGTAAAATAACATTACAGAAAAAAACGCAATGTACCCGGGACCGCAAACACTGAACCGCGATGTTTACTGTATATATATATATATATATATATATATATAAAATTAATAGAAATAAAAATAAAAAAGTAAATGTTGCAATTCAAATAAAAAAAACAACCACTACGGTGTGTTATAGCAACGCATTTTACTGCCCCTAACTGCCTCTAAAATATGCACACCAACGCGTGGATATTTCATTTTGGAAACTGGTGTAAATGAGCCCCTCAAGTTCATTTCCAAACTTTTCAGTCTTTTTCGATTTGCAACCTATTAGTAGAATAATATCTGGTGATCCTCCCATAAAGGTCTTTGTTCAGGCACTTTCTATTATAGGGTGACAACGCTCTGTCCCTCTCTCTTAAAGGCTGTTCTTTGTTGTCACACACTCACTTGTGCAGTCTGCAAGCTGGTGGACAGCATAGGCATGGTCCATCATTGTCACCAGAAAACTAGCCCAGAGCAAAGACATGTGGAAGGAAGTGGAAGAAAGAGGCTGAAGGAGAGCAGCAGAATGCACCAAAGGATAAAATGAGTAAAAAAAAAGCACTTTGGAAAAAAAAAAAAAGTTTTTTTTTTTTTAATCATACACAGTGCTTTAGGAATGTAATGTCACCTTTTAGGGTTTTCTATATACTTTTAAGGGAATTTGTCAGCTTTGCTGTTGTTGGGTTAATTAGCAGTGGAAATCTAACATTTTGGATACAGTTTATGTAAATCTTAAAATGTGTAAATGGGATATGTAGTAAAAATAAACTTACATTTTACATTTTCTATTAAAAAATAGATAGATAGATAAATAGATAGATAAATTTTACAATAGTATCAAAATGTGTAAATTATATATATATATATATATATATATATATATATATATATATATATATATATATATATATAAACTAAGCCCTTTCCCCTTAATGAATACAAATTGTATATATATATATATATATATATATATATATATATATATATATAGTTATTTTTATATATATATATATATATATATATATATATATACACACATTTTTAAAATAAAATTGGAAGTCTTTATTTGTTTTAATGTTATCATTCCCACACATTTTTTTAGATACCATTATATGCATTTAGCATTTAATATGTATATATATATATATATATATATATATATATATATATATATATATATGTATGTATATATATATATCTATATATATATCTATATATATAGATATATATACAGTATATAAATATATAATTTATATATTATATAGAGAGAGTGAGAGAGGACTTACTCCATATATTTATATATTTTTTTATACTATTGTATAATATATATATATATATATATATATATATACATATACATATATATATATATATATATATATATATATATATATATATATATATATATATATATATATAGTATTTATATACTGTATGTATATACCTATGTTATACTACCTATATACCTTCTTATTATTCGTTCTTCATCATTATCTGCGCAATACCTGAAATTTCAAATTAGGCTGAGAGGTGGACTATCCTCACAGTTAGAGAAAGAATAGGAAGACTGACATATGAAGATTCTGATATCTACAGCTGAAACAGAACCAAATTTCATGCTCTTTTGCCAAATGGCAAGGGAGAAGGTAGAGCTGAGACTATTCTGACAATAAATTGTTGCCTTACAAAATGGGAGTCTCAACTTTCAGGTTAAAATGGTCATTCAGAAATGAAACACGATTTTACAAATATCCACTGACTCCTAGAAAACCGTTTGCTTTTTTGACAGCAGTGTCTCTTTAAAAGTATATATGACACAAAAGGTTTTTTTGCAGTTTTTATATATCGTGCCCCCTGTCATTATGTACTGTGCAAAGTGTTTCTCCGGTTGAGGTTAGGGATGGGTTAAGTCTTTGTCACCTGTGATTAAGCTGACAATAATTAACAGCAACTCCACTTTGGAAAGCATTGAAGAGAAATGTAATGGGCTCTGCAGAATGGGGCGACCTTGGTTAGTGAATATAATGGTGATGGCAATCCAATCAGATGGAGTATATTGTGTGTAGTGACTGGCTGCTGACATCATAATGGCCGTGTGTGCTACCGGGGAGATAAAAGAGTCTAAATAAAGCAAACCGTCTAATGAATAAAAACACAATAAGGGCCGCTTCACACCTGAGTGGTTTAAAGTAAATCCAAACCCAATCACTAAAAATCTCATAGAAGCTTTAAAGAGGAAGCAAAGCCTAAAGAATAATTTGTACCTATAGGGAAGCCTATAATAAGGCTTACCTATAGGTACTGTAAATATCTCCAAAACATGTACCGTTTAGGAGATATTTACATTGCATGCAGCCGATGACGTCATCGGTGCATGCTCTCTGAGGGAACGGCCAACCGTGCCGTTCTTTTAGAAACCTGTGCCGTAAATGACGGCTCCCCCACGCATACGCAGGAGTGACGTCATCGCGGCTCTGGCCTGTCACACAGCCGGAGTCCACGGACCTGGAATGAAGACCTGGAGAAAATGATCGCTGCCTCCAGTGACTACATCGAAGCGCTGGAGGGCTTTGTTTTCAGTTAAGTTTCATATAATGTGCTAGTATGCGAAGTACCTTGCCTGTACCTTGCAGGTCCTAAAAAAAGAAAAAGTAACCGGCGGTTTACATCCGCTTTAACATGTAAATGCCACTTCAAAAGCTGTTTGAAGTTACATTTAATTGTGGTAATATTTTACCTTCCCTGGTTCCTCCTTTTTCCCCTCAACATGCTAATTATTATTTTTTTTTTTAACCACTTAAGCCCCGGAAGATTTTACCCCCTTCCTGACCAGGGCCCATTTTGCGATTCGCCACTGCGTGACTTTAACGGACAATTGCGCGGTCGTGCGACGCTGTACCCAAATTAAATTGACGTCCTTTTTTTCCCACAAACAGAGCTTTCTTTTGATCACCTGTGCGATTTTTTGATCAAGCGCTATAAACAAAAAAAGAGCGACAATTTAGCAAAAATAACAATTTTTTTCACATTTTTTTACATGAAATTCACCCCAAAAAAATGAAAAAAATCAAAATTTTTTAACATTTTAGGCCAATTTGTTTTGTGCTACATATGTTTGGTAAAACAAATTGCAAAAAGAGTATTTTGATTGGTTTGCACAAAAGTTATTGCGTTATTTACTAATTAAGGGACATATTTTTGTAATTTTTATTGGTTTTTTTTAACAAGTAATGGCGGCGATCTGCGATTTTTTTGCGGGACTGCGACATTGCAGCGGACAGATCAGATCCTTGACTGACATTTTTGACACTTTTGGGGGTGCCAGTGACATTACTACAGTAATCAGTGCTATACATATGCACTGTTACTGTAAAAATGACACTGGCAGGGAGGGGTTAAGTGTGTCCCTAGAGGCGTGCTTCTAAATGTAATTGGATGTGGCTTTTCATGTAACAGCAGAGATCAAAGGTCCTACATAGCAGGACCGTATGATCTCTGCTGTTACACAAGGGAGAATGACAGGCGGCTTTGTTTACATTAGCCGCCTGCCTTTCTCCCTTCACAGCGGGAGATCGCGAGTGACCGGTGGACATCGGGTCCGCCGGTCACCCGCGCGGGGGGGGGGGGTCTGTGAGCGAGCGGGAGCGCGCCTCCAGCGGCGCGCGCTCGCTCGCTCCCTAGAGCCTCACAGGCTAGTGATGTACCCCTACGTCACTTTGCCTGTGAGGGGCTGACTGCCAACGTAAATCGTCGTTAGGCAGTCAGCAAGTGGTTAACCACTTGCCGACTGCGCACAGTATATTTACTGCGGCAGTCGGCCCCGGCCAGGCAGAGTGACGTAGGTCTACGTCGCTACTTCCTGCCGGTCCTGTGCGCGCTCCCGCGCGTGCCCGCCGACACCGATGGCTCGATTGGGTTCAGAACCGATCAGTCATCAGGTCCAGGCCAATCATTTTTGGTCTGGACCTGTTGATCGGTCCTGCCCAATCAGATCTCCCTCTAAGCCTGTGAAATGTAAACACAGGCTTAGAGGAGATGTGCCCTCCCCCCACAACGGTCTTTTTGGATCCAGCGTGAGAGGAGAGCACATCTTACTGTGAGTACTGCACCAAGCACACCCACACACAGTTAGATAGGCACATTTCACCCCCGATCGCCCCCCCGATTAACCCCTACAGCACCTGACACAACACACACTATATACAGCATATAGCATATACCTATATACCTGTATAAGTGTGATTTGTGAACAGGTGTAACACTTGCGACCCCCCCTTTTCCACTTGAATTACCCCCCACCCCCCCCTAATAAAGATTTGAGCCCCTGATCTCCCCTGACCCCCCCTGATCACCGCTAGTTAACCCCTACACCCTCTGTCACATCAGCACTAATACAAACGCAATATACGGTGTTATTGTATTTTTGTATTAGTGTGATTGTGATCAGAATTAGCGCAGGCGACTAAGTTTCTGTCCCAAGAAGGTTTAGGGTCCCCGCCACCCGCCCAATAAAGATTTAAGCCCCTGACCCCCCCCTGATCACCCCTACACCCCCTGCCATAACACACACCGTATACAGTATATAGCATTTTGCTATATACCCGTATAAGTGTGATTTGTGGTCAGGTCTAGCGCTTGCGACCCCCCTTTTTCCACTTGAATTACCCACCACCCCCCCCTAATAAAGATTTAAGCCCCTGATCCCCCCTGATCCCCTCCTGATCACCGCTAGTTAACCCCTACACCCTCTGTCACATCAGCACTAATACAAACGTAATATACAGTGTTTTTGTATTTTTGTATTAGTGTGATTGTGATCAGAATTAGCGCAGGCGACTAAGTTTGTGTCCCAAGGAGGTTTAGGGTCCCCGCCACCCGCCCAATAAAGATTTAATCCCCTGATCCCCCCCTGATCACCCCTACACCCCCTGCCATAACACACACTGTATACAGTATATAGCATTTTCTATATACCTGTATAAGTGTGACTTGTGACCAGGTTTAGCGCTTGCCACCGTTCCTTTTATCCTTAGGATACCCGCCAGCCCCTTCCAATAAAGATTTAAACCCCTGATCCCCCCCTGATCACATCCCGTTAACCCCTACACCCTCTGTCACATTAGCACTAATACACACATAATATACTGTTTTTACTGTATTTTGTATTGGTGTCATTGTGACTTGAGGTTGCGCTAGCTAGCTAGTTTCTTTCCCAAAGGAGGTTTAGGGTCCCCGCCACCCCCCCCCAGATCCCCAGCGCATAGTTTAGAAGTAACCCCTTGATTGCCACACACGCACGCACGCACGCACGCACGCACGCACCTACACTTCCATTTCTAGTATAGTGTTTGAACAGATCAATATCTGATCTGATCAGAACTATACTAGCGCCCCCATAGTTTAGGGTTCCCAAAACGCGGTGTTTGCACGATCAGTACTGATTCCGGCCAGCACCTGCGTTTAACCCTTTCACCCAGGCAAGTGTAGTAATCAATAGATTACTGTCACTTGCAAAAAAACACAAGACACAAAACCGCTGTGTTAGCAGAGTCAGGCCTGATCCCTGCTAGCATTAGCAGTTTTTTTTTGTAGCGCTTGAAATAATCTTCGACAACCAGGTGCTTTTATTACCTGTGAGTCGCATCACTGTACGAGTAAATTTAGTTACCAAAATGACCAAACGTTCGTACAGGGATGAAGAGCTTCTCAGTTATATGCTGACCGAGTCATCTGATAGCGAAGGGGAAGCTACAATGACCGAATTAGTGTCAGTATATGAACCTGATGACGGCAGCGGCTCCCTGACAGATAGCTCCGACGACAGATGGGTCCCTGTTAGACCCAGGCGTACCCGACCCCATTCTGAAGTTGTTGAGATGCAGGAATCGCAGGGTGCTCGTATGGAGCAGAGTGTGGGTACTAGTGCCGCTCATTTTTCTGGCGACCTGGCAAGCGCCAGCGGCCTAGTACAACCTGGACCTAGTACAACCAGCACTGCAGTAAGACCTGGTGACGTGGCGAGTCCCCTAAGTGCAGTTGAAGCTGGTGCGGTGGCTAGCACAAGTAGTGGCCCGCAGCCACCGCGTATTCGTAGACAGGCCCGTAGAGCCCATAGTGCCCTCCCTGATGCGCTGGCATATCCTAATTGGCAACCCACCGATACTACAGCGCCAGTACTTCCCCCATTCACCGCCCAACCTGGAATCCACGTGGAGACAGCTGGTTTTACGCCCCTAAACTTTTATGAGCTGTTCTTCACGGAAGATCTTTACAGATCGATTGTGGATCAATCAAATTTGTATGCACAACAGTTCATCGCCGCCAACCCAAATTCACACCTTGCCAGACAATTCGGCTGGAAACCTATAACGGTTTCCGAATTTAAGATCTTTCTGGGCCTTTCCCTCCACATGGGCATAACTAAACAGAGTGAATTGCGGCTATATTGGTCCACTAGCCCAGTTCACCATATGCGCATGTACTCTGCCTCCATGTCCAGGGGGAGATACGAGCAAATTCTGCGATTCATGCATTTCAGCGACAATGAAATCTGTCGTCCTCGGGGAGACCCTGAATACGATCGGCTCCACAAAATTCGGCCCCTCATAGACCACTTCAATCAGCGGTTTGCAGCCTTGTTTACCCCCGAACAAGTTGTCTGCGTTGACGAGTCCCTGATTAAATTTACTGGCCGCCTTGCTATGAAACAGTACCTCCCCAGCAAGCGTGCCAAGTACGGGGTCAAACTGTATAAATTGTGTGACAGGGCCACAGGCTATACAGTTAGTTTCCGGGTCTATGAGGGAAAAGATAGCTGTGTGGAGCCCCCCAACTGCCCAGACTACATAGGGAGCAGCGGTAAGATCGTTTGGGACTTGGTGTCACCCTTATCCGGAAAGGGGTACCATTTGTACGTGGACAACTTTTATACAAGCGTGCCACTATTTAGTCACCTTCTCGATTTACAAATTGGCGCATGTGGCACCGTGCGACCTAATCGCCGGGGCTTCCCCCAACGGCTTGTAAATTCCCGTCTTAGTCGGGGGGCGAGAGCCTGCTTGAAAACGGACAAATTGCTTGCGGTGAAGTGGAAGGATACACGGGATGTTTATGTTCTGTCCTCCCTTCACGCAGACACGACGATCCAAATCACTACGGCAACTGGCGTTGTGGAGAAACCCCTCTGTGTCCACGAATATAACCTTAACATGGGAGGGGTGGACCTTAACGACCAGCTTTTGGCGCCGTATTTAGTTGCCCGTAAAGCCAGACGCTGGTACAAAAAAGTGTCTGTTTACCTTTACCAATTGGCTATGCTGAACGCCTTTGTCCTATACAAGGCGTCAGGACGAACTGGATCTTTCCGGGAATTCCAGGAAGAGATCATCCTTGCCTACCTGTACCCAGGAGGCATGCCTGCCCAACTTCCCCTTCCAGATGCAGTGAGCCGGCTGCATGAGAGGCATTTTCCTTATGTCCTCCCGAGTACCCCTACCCAAAGATACCCCCAAAAAAGATGTCGTGTCTGTAGCAGGCGCGGATTTAGGCGTGACACCCGTTATTATTGTCCCAAATGTCCTGACCAACCTGGTCTCTGCATCGGGGAATGTTTCGAGCGCTACCATACACTAGTGGAGTATTAGCGTAGGGTACAGCACGACACAGTGTAGGGCACATAAACACAGGGTCTCGAAAGATGTTGGATGTCCATCGACATTTTGAGAGACCCAAGCTGGAAGAGAAGATCGCAGAAGATCGCAGTCCCAAATCAAGAAACAGTTAAAAAAATAAAAGGATCCAAAAACTGTTGTGTCAGTAATTTTATATGTCCTTCTCCTTCCTACTGTACTTTTTTCAATGTCCTTAGTTTGTTTTTTCATTCTTTTGTGACCTGTTTCTCTTGCAGGTCCCTCGTCGGCTACCACGCATTGATTTTATATATTCTGACACAAACAGCGTTTGCGCTCAGCATATATGGATACCTTTGCTGATAGCAGCTGTGGTGATTTTCTGATTTCAGCACTGCAGTTAAAATCCTATTTTGGTATACGTGGATAGCGCCGTGTATACCCATCATTAAATTCAGTGGGTGGTTGTTTGGGCGGTTAATGATGAGAATCCAAAAACTTTTGTTGTGTCAGTCATTTTATATGTCCTACTCTTCCTACTGTACTTTTTTTTAATGTCCTTTGTTTTTTCATTCTTTTGTGACCTGTTTCTCTAGCAGGTACTCGTCGGCTACCACGCATTGATTTTATATATTCTGACACAAACAGTGTTTGCGCTCAGCATATATGGATACCTTTGCTGATAGCAGCTGTGGTGATTTTCTGATTTCAGCACTGCAGTTAAAATCCTATTTTGGTATACGTGGATAGCGCCGTGTATACCCATCATTAAATTCAGTGGGTGGTTGTTTGGGCGGTTAATGATGAGAATCCAAAAACTTTTGTTGTGTCAGTCATTTTATATGTCCTACTCTTCCTACTGTACTTTTTTTTAATGTCCTTTGTTTTTTCATTCTTTTGTGACCTGTTTCTCTAGCAGGTACTCGTCGGCTACCACGCATTGATTTTATATATTCTGACACAAACAGTGTTTGCGCTCAGCATATATGGATACCTTTGCTGATAGCAGCTGTGGTGATTTTCTGATTTCAGCACTGCAGTTAAAATCCTATTTTGGTATACGTGGATAGTGTCGTGTATACCCATCATTAAATTCAGTGGGTGGTTGTTTGGGCGGTTAATGATGAGTAATACTACGCATTATTCCTGTGCTGATTTCTGATAGGTTCTCTTTTTTTCCGTTCAGCCCACAGGCTGCATGAAAAAAAAAAAAACCTATATGCCAAACAAGGACCAGCAATGTACTGGTACGTTGCTGGACTTTGAGTGGTTATACCAGGATGATGCCTGCAGATTTAGGCATCATCTTGGTATCGTTTTTTACAGCCAGCGGTCGGCTTACATGTAAAAGCAATCCTAGCAGGTAATTGGCCGCTAGACTGCTTTTACATGCAGTGGGAGGGGCCTCTCCCCCCCCACCGCCGCCTTCCGCAGCCTTCCGTGGTTTTTCTCGGGCTCTCCTGTCCCACCGGTTAACCCGAGAGTGCAGCCGGTGGTTCAATTGTCTAACCATAGAGCTAATTGGAGATGAGAATGGCTCCAATCATCTCTATGGCCTAAGATGCCGGAGGCTACGAGCATTTCATGACTTCTGTTTCGCCAGAAATAAGCAGGGCCATTGGGAAATTGGGAAAGTATTTTATCACACCAATTTTGGTGTGGTCAGATGCGTTAAGGTCAGAGGAGAGATCTAGAGTCTAAAAGACCCCAATTTTTTTAAAAAAGAGTACCTGTCACCACAGATTGCTATCATGGGGGATATTTAAATTCACTGTGATAACAATAAAAATGATTTAAAAAAAAAAAATGAAAGGAAAGGTGTCAAAATAACATAAAAAAGCAAAAGAAAAAAGAAAAAAAAAAAAAAAAATTGAGCCCCCCCCCTTTCCCCCGGTGCTTGCGCGCAATGGCGCACGCAAGCGGTGGTCTAGTGTCATATGTAAACCGCAATTGCAGCATGCATGTGAGGTATCGCCGCGATCGCCAGATCGAGTGCAGTAATTCTTGCAGTAGACCTCCTCTGTAAGTCTAACGTGGTAACCTGTAGAGACTTTTAAAGGTTTTTAAAAATGTACGTATGTTTTTGCCGCTGCGCAGGCATGCGCAATTTTTAAAGCATGTCATGTTAGGTGTCTATGAACTCGGCATAAGATCATCTTTTAAATTTTACCAAAAAAATTGGAATTATATAGTGTATTTGTGCAATAAATTAAAAAAAAATGTATTTTTTTCACAAAAATTGCGTTTGGAAAATCTGTGCGCAAATACCGTGTGACAAAAAAATTTGCAACATCCACCATTTTATTCTATAGGGCCTCTGCTTTAAAAAAATATATAATGTTTGGGGGTTCAAAGTAATTTTCTAGTAAAAAAAAAATATTTTTTCATGTAAACAAAAAGGCACAGAAAAGGCTTGATTTTCAAGTGGTTAGAAGAGTGGGTGATGTGTGGCTAAGATTGAGCATAAAATGCCGGGACAGTTCAAACACCCCCCAAATGACCCCTTTTTGAAAAGTAGACACCCAAAGCTTTTTTCTGAGAGGCATGGTGAGTCCATGGAGTATTTTATATTTTGCCACAAGTTTCGGGAAAATTATTATTATTTTTTTTGTTGTTGTTTTTTTACAGAAAGTTGTCACTAAATGATATATTGCTCATGCATGCCATGGGAATATGTGAAATGACACCCCAAAATACATTCTTTTGCTTCTCCTGAGTACAGGGATACCCCATGTGTGAGACTTTTTGGGAGCCTAGCTGTGTACGCGACCCCGACAACCAGTCCACATCTTCAGGTTTTCTAATGGCGTAAATTGCTGATTTTACCCCTGACTACCTGTCAGAGTTTCAGAGGCCCTGAAATTTCAAGATAGCACAAAACCCCCCCAAATGACCCCATTTTGCAAAGTAGACACTCCAAGCTACTGGCTGAGAAGCATGGTGAGTCCATGGAATAGTTTATATTTTGCCACAAGTTTCGGGAAAAAATTTTTTTTTTATTTTTTTATTTTTTTTTACACAAAGTTGTCAGTAAATGATATATTGCTCACACATGCCATGGGTTTATGTGAAATGACACCCCAAAATACATTCTGCTGCTTCTCCTGAGTACAATGATACCCCATGTGTGAGACTTTTTGCCAGTCTAGCCGCGTACAGGACCCGGAAAACCAATGCGCACCTTTTGGCTTTCCAAGGGCGTAAATTGTTGATCTCACTCCTTACTACCTATCACACTTTTGAAGTCCATAAAAAGCCAAGATGGCACAAAACCCCCCCAAATTACCCCATTTTGCAAAGTAGACACTCCAATCTATTTGCTGAGAGGCATGGTGAGTATTTTGCAGCTCTAATTTTTTTTGGAAAATGAAGAAAAAACAGAAAAATGCATTTTTTTTCCTCTTTTTTCAATTTCCAAAGCTTTGTGACAAAAAGTGAGATCTGCAAAATACTCAACATGCCTCTCTGCAAATAGCTCAGGTTGTCTACTTTCCGAAAAGGGGTCATTTGGGGGGGGGTTGTGCTGTCTTGGCATTTCATGGCCTCCAAAACTGTGATAGGTAGTCAGGAGTGAAATCAACAATTTACGCCCTTGGAAAGCCTGAAAGTGGAGGTTGGTTTTCGGGGTCCTGTACTCGGCTAGACGGCAAAAAAGTCTCACACATGGGGTATCCCTGTACTCAGGAGAAGCAGCAGAATGTATTTTGGGGTGTCATTTCACATATACCCATGGCATGTGTGAGCAATATATCATTTACTGACAACTTTGTGTAAAAAAAACAAAAAAAAAAATAATAATAATATATTTCCCGGAACTTGTGGCAAAATATAAAATATTCCATGGACTCACCATGCCTCTCAGCAAATAGCTTGGGGTGTCTACTTTCCAAAATGGGGTCATTTGGGGGGGTTTTGTGCTATCTTGGAATTTTAGGGCCTCCGAAACTGTGATAGGTAGTCAGGAGTGAAATCAACAATTTACGCCCTTGGAAAGCCTGAAAGTGGAGGTTGGTTTTCGGGGTCCTGTACTCGGCTAGACGGCAAAAAAGTCTCACACATGGGGTATCCCTGTACTCAGGAGAAGCAGCAGAATGTATTTTGGGGTGTCATTTCACATATACCCATGGCATGTGTGAGCAATATATCATTTACTGACAACTTTGTGTAAAAAAAACAAAAAAAAAATAATAATAATATATTTCCCGGAACTTGTTGCAAAATATAAAATATTCCATGGACTCACCATGCCTCTCAGCAAATAGC
This sequence comes from Pelophylax lessonae, assembly GCF_965119305.1. NCBI lineage: Eukaryota > Metazoa > Chordata > Amphibia > Anura > Ranidae > Pelophylax > Pelophylax lessonae. The sequence continues at coordinate 96,527,098 of NC_138770.1, forward strand.
TTGGGGTGTCTACTTTCCAAAATGGGGTCATTTGGGGGGGTTTTGTGCTATCTTGGAATTTTAGGGCCTCCGAAACTGTGATAGGTAGTCAGGAGTGAAATCAACAATTTACGCCCTTGGAAAGCCTGAAAGTGGAGGTTGGTTTTCGGGGTCCTGTACTCGGCTAGACTGCAAAAAAGTCTCACACATGGGGTATCCCTGTACTCAGGAGAAGCAGCAGAATGTATTTTGGGGTGTCAGTTCACATATACCCATGGCATGTGTGAGCAATATATCATTTACTGACAACTTTGTGTAAAAAAAAAAAAAATATATATATATATATATATTTCCCGGAACTTGTGGCAAAATATAAAATATTCCATGGACTCACCATGCCTCTCAGCAAATAGCTTGGGGTGTCTACTTTCCAAAATGGGGTCATTTGGGGGGGTTTTGTGCTATCTTGGAATTTTAGGGCCTCCGAAACTGTGATAGGTAGTCAGGAGTGAAATCAACAATTTACGCCCTTGGAAAGCCTGAAAGTGGAGGTTGGTTTTCGGGGTCCTGTACTCGGCTAGACTGCAAAAAAGTCTCACACATGGGGTATCCCTGTACTCAGGAGAAGCAGCAGAATGTATTTTGGGGTGTCAGTTCACATATACCCATGGCATGTGTGAGCAATATATCATTTACTGACAACTTTGTGTAAAAAAAAAAAAAATATGTATATATATATATATTTCCCGGAACTTGTGGCAAAATATAAAATATTCCATGGACTCACCATGCCTCTCAGCAAATAGCTTGGGGTGTCTACTTTCCAAAATGGGGTCATTTGGGGGGGTTTTGTGCTATCTTGGAATTTTAGGGCCTGCGAAACTGTGACAGGTAGTGCAGAGATGACATGAACAATTTACGCCATTAGAAAACCTGAGAGTGTTGATTGGCTTTTGCGGTCCTGTACACAGCTAGGCTCCCAAAAAGTCTCACACATGGGGTATCCCCATACTCAGGAGAAGCAGCAGAATGTATTTTGGGGTGTCATTCCACATATACACATGTCATGTGTGAGAAATTTATCTTTTAGTGACAACGTTGTGTAAAAAAAAAAAATTAAAAAAAAAAATTGTAATTTTCACAAAACTTGTGGCAAAATATAAAATATTCCATGGACTCACCATGCCTCTCAGCAAACAGCTTGGGGTGTCTACTTTCCAAAATGGGGTCATTTGGGGGGGTTTTGTGGTATCTTGACATTTCAGGGCCTCCTAAACCGTTAGAGGTAGTGAGAAAATGCAATGAAAAATGTACGCCCTTTGAAATTCTGATGGTGGTGATTTGTTTTTGGGGACCCCTACACAGCTAGGCTCCCAAAAAGTCCCACATATGTGGTATCCCTGTACTCAGGAGAAGCAGCAGAATATATTTTGGGGTGTAATTACACATATACCCATGGCATGTGTGAGCAATATATCATTTCAATGACAACTTTGTGTAAAAAAAAAAAAAAAATTTTTTTTAGTCATTTTTCAAACACCTGTGACAAAAAAATGAAATATTCAATGAGCTCAACATGCCTGTCAGGACATTCCTTAGGATGTCTACTTTCCAAAAAGTGGTAGTTTGGGGGGGTTTTGTACTGCCCCGCCATTTTAGCACTTCATGAAATGAGATTGGCAGTCAGAAATTAAAGCTGCGTAAATTTCACTATTTACACCATAGTTTGTAGACGCTATAACTTTTGCGCAAACCAATAAAAATACGCTCATTGATTTTTTTTTTGTCAAAGACATGTAGCTAAATATATTTTGGCAAAAAAAAATGACATAAATTGAGTATATTGGATATTTTTTAAAAGACAAAGTTGAAAATGTCATTTTTTTGCAAAATTTTCGCTCTTTTTTTATTAATATCGCAAAAAATAAAAAGCGCAGAGGCGATCAAATACCACCAAAAGAAAGCTCTGTTTGTGAGAAAAAAAGGACGTAAATTTCGTTTAGGTACAGCATTGCATGACCGAGCAATTATCAGTTAAAGTCACGAAGTGCCAAGTTGAAAAAAGGGGTCTGGTCTTTAAGCTGCAAAATCCTCCGGTGGGAAAGTGGTTAAAGAAAACCTTTCTATTTTCATTAAACTCACTGACATCATCCCTGGGTCTCATTTTTTCTCTAGTGGTCTCCAAACTGTGGCCCGGGGGCCAGATGAGGCCCTTTGCCTGCTTTTATCAGGCCCTTGGGGTACTGTTTCATCCACTGATATTTCCTCCCACTGACACCAATGAAGGGCCATAATTCCTCTCAATGATGCCAGCGATGGGGAACTATTCCTCCCCAGTGACACCAACGATAGGACACAATTCCTCCCAATGACACCAACAATAAGGCCCAATATCCTGAATGATGGGCCTGCCATGGTATTGCACTATGGCACCTTATCCCCTTTCCCTTCTCCCTTTTTTATGTGTGTTTTGTCACTTGCACGGTATGCACTTTCCTCACAGAACGATTAGTAGGGTGTAGGTCCTCAGGCCTGCCCCGAAAGTCTTGGGAGGGAGGGTACAAGGCCTTCTGGCCTTGTACTTCCCCCTCTCATGGGATCTCCCTTCGGGGGAGCCCCACC